>NC_091182.1:40909728-40942228 GCF_040958095.1 Procambarus clarkii
TGGATAATTAAGTCTGTAGGTTTGTTAACAGAGAGGTTATAGGGCACACAGAACCTAGAAATAAAATAGGCGAGTTACAAAAATATTGACGTAAGGGAAACCCCAACATTTTGTTGGATAATAGCCACGTTTTGATATAATCCAGACTGGAAAGCCTTAGCGTGTGAGAGCCTGAGCTTCCACCAGGGACTCAACCTTTTGTACATTAAGCTTGGCCAGGGAAGCTAATCTCTCCCACTAGGGCCCGTCTGGGAGGCAAATTATTCATTACCCAACCATTTTCTATCGTTTTGCCCCGTAAAATACTCCAGGCTGGGACATAATCAACGCTATTTTAACCACGCTAGAGGGCTATATTACGAAGGTCAAAGTGTTTGGGTGAAGCGTTGCATTTTTGTTCTGAAAAGTTAGTTAAATATTATGGGCAATGTCCGCAGACTTTCACGTCGTATTTTGTTATGTTTAACTTAAATTAGATGATTTATCCTTAATAATTGTTACAACTCGTTACATTTTAGCTGTAAGGAACAGGTGTACAACACTGACAATCAGATTAAGCAAATTTTGCTTCATTTATATAATAATTTCAGTTGTAAGTTGATAAGTGGTACATCAATGGGTAATAGTCAACAAGTGAATTTGTAAAAATTGCAGAATAAACATTAATAAAATGTATAATATAATAAAACAGATGAGTATAAAAAATTATTGTTTAAGTTACAGATATTAAACCACACATTTTAAGACACACAAAATGACAGAATCTTTAGACGGCACTCGGTAAGATTCAGGTTGTCCTCTTGTGTATTGGGGAACGTCAAATTATATTTCATGTTAACGTCTTATGTAAAGAAATATATGCAGAAAATCTAACATAGAAAATCTAACGCACGCACACACACACACACACACACACACACACACACACACACACACACACACACACACACACACACACACACACACACACACACACACTGATATATATATATATATATATATATATATATATATATATATATATATATATATATATATATATATATATATATATATATATATATATATATATATATATATATTGTAAAACCACCTCTCTTTCCCAAAAACCCTCCTTCACCCTTTAACGTCTTTTTCTCTCACAATCTTTCCCAACTGAAATTCAACCTCAAACGGACTAATATTTTCATATATTACTGAATGCACGTTCAGCATTTTCGGATGAAGAAATTTACGGAC
This sequence comes from Procambarus clarkii, assembly GCF_040958095.1. Taxonomy (NCBI): domain Eukaryota; kingdom Metazoa; phylum Arthropoda; class Malacostraca; order Decapoda; family Cambaridae; genus Procambarus; species Procambarus clarkii. The sequence goes on from NC_091182.1 coordinate 40,910,968, forward strand.
TCGGCCAGCCACCTTACACAGACGTTGTGAGGGGTTAATACTGGGCTTTACCCCCTCATAACATCAACAATGAAACTGACCCTGCCAAATAAACAGCCTATGTTTATCAGGTACAACACACCATTCACCCTGCAAACTTTGGATGAGGCACTAACCCTAAGCGACTGGCCTTTAACCTTCAACAGCCAAATAGATTAAGCAACAAAGAATATTCTTTCTAATAGACTTCACCCTACACTGTAACACCCTACACTGTAGCACCCTATACTGTAACACCCTACACAGTAGCATCCTACACTGTAACACCCTACACTGTAGCACCCTACACTGTAGCACCCTACACTGTAGCACCCTACACTGTAGCACCCTACACTGTAGCACCCTACACAGTTGCACCCTACACAGTAGCACCCTTCACAGCACCCTACACAGTAGTACCCTACACAGTAGCACCCTTCACTGTAGCACCTCACACAGTAGCTCCCTACACTGTAGCTCCCTGCACTGTAGCTCCCTACACTGTAGCACCCTACACTGTAGCACCCTACACAGTTGCACCCTACACAGTAGCACCCTTCACAGTAGCACCCTACACAGTAGTACCCTACACAGTAGCACCCTTCACTGTAGCACCTCACACAGTAGCTCCCTACACTGTAGCTCCCTGCACTGTAGCTCCCTACACTGTAGCACCCTTCACTGTAGCACCCTACACTGTAGCACCCTACACTGTAGCACCCTACACTGTAGCACCCTACACAGTAGCCCTCTACACTGTAGCACCCTACACAGTTGCACCCTACACTGTAGCACCCTTCACAGTAGCACCCTACACAGTAGTACCCTACACAGTAGCACCCTTCACTGTAGCACCTCACACAGTAGCTCCCTACACTGTAGCTCCCTGCACTGTAGCTCCCTACACTGTAGCACCCTTCACTGTAGCACCCTACACTGTAGCACCCTACACTGTAGCACCCTACACTGTAGCACCCTACACAGTAGCCCTCTACACAGTAGCACTCTACACAGTTGCACCCTACACAGTAGCACCCTACACAGTATCACCCCAGACAGTAGCACTCTGCACAGTAACATCCTTCACCGTCGCACCCTACACCACGGGGATGAGGCAAATAAATACTGGAACAGTACACAGTAGACATGAGAGGAGACACAGTAGCATATGATGGAATGACAACATAATGTAGAAGAGACACTGTAACATGGGTTACTGACCCATGTTACTCTTACTCCTCTTCTCTGTTCCTCTACTCCTTCTCCCCCACACATTCACGCATCTGATTTTATTTATCTTTACTACTTCTACAAATATTATAACAACAACAACTACTACTTCTACTACAGCTACAACTACTACCATTTAAATAGAAAAAAAAATATCCATGTAAATCTCTGTTTTCTAATCTTGGTTAAACATCAAGTTATATATCAAGTTAAATTGGCAGCTTGGTCATTGTGAATGGCGCCGGCTAGAGTACTGTGACCTTACTGCTGCTGTTCTTCTTGAAGAGCTGAGGGTTGTGGACACACATGTGTCTTTGTCTCATTGTGGATGTAATCCTTCAGTGATACATGTATAAATGTCTCTCAGTGCGGGGCATATATCTTAGTGTGGCCCTTATCTCTTAATGCAGTTCTTATCACTTAGTTCAGCCCTAAGTTCCTCGTCTCGGCCTTGTACCTCTTTGTTAATTTATTTTACTCTCGCCCCGTTGGAGAATGCGTTCACAGGGTAATTATACATATGTTAGACTTTGTCGACCAATTTTACGAATTGCTGCTGCCTTCTTCCTAACATGCAGCTGCAGTGTTTGGATCGCCTGCCTCCTTCATAACATAGAACTGTAGTGTGTGTGTGTGTGTGTGTGTGTGTGTGTGTGTGTGTGTGTGTGTGTGTGTGTGTGTGGGTGTGTATGTGTGTGTGTGTGTGTGTGTGTGTGTGTGTGTGTGTGTGTGTGTGTGTGTGTGTGTGTGTGTGTGTGTGTGTGTGTGTGTGTGTGTGTGTGTAGCATGGTTACCATCTTATTGCGCAGCTGTAGCGTTTAGGGACATTTGTTGACGCCGTGACGTGCAGGAATGGTGATCGAGACGTCTCTAATTGGCAACTGTCTTAGGTTTCCTTCACTTTTATTAAAAAAAAAATATTTTTGCTCTTTACTCACAGAGAGTTAGCGACTTCCCGTTCATATTTTCTTCCAAGACCATTTATTAAGGGATTAGTAAGCCTCCTAAATCCATTAAATAATTCTCCTTCAAGCAGATTCCGTCTTATGCAGATTTTTACGATATCCCTTGCTAATAATGTATCTTATTTTGGATTGCAGTTTTCATCCTCTGTAAATTCTGGAATGAATGTTGACATGTTTTAGAAGATTGTTGAAAACGGCTCTTTATTCATGGGAGAAAACAAGCGCCAGTAGTCTAAAACTAGAGTGTGATGTTTGAAACAAGTTTTACCTGTTTTAAAGCAAGCATTAGCTGATTGAGGACAAGCATCAGCTGCTTGAAGCAATCATTAACTGTTTCAGACAATCATAAACTGTTTAAAGCAAGCATTAGCTGCTTTCGTTAGCTGCAAGAAACTCTCATATATAGATTGGAGAACAGCAGCTCATTGGGTATAGATATAGAACTGGCAATATTACTCAGTCTATAGTCAATCTAAAGGGAAAGGAGGGATAAGCAACACTAAACAGAGCAATCACCAAGTATGCGTACTAGACATATATATATACACATATGTACGGCACATAACATAGCAGGTTTTGGAACCGCCTACCCGTCGAAGCCGTAAATGCCAGCACATTACTGCAGTTCAGAATCCAACTGAAAAAAATCCCCAGGAAAAATTGATCAACTTTAACAAGTTGCCAGAGTTTTTTGTCTCCGTCGAGGCCACTAGGTAGATGGAGGCCCCCTCAGGTAAATTCAGGTAAATTCATTGATGACTGTAAATAAAAAAAAATTTATGTACGGCATTTTGACCGGCTACATCAACACGCTGGTAAACTATGACCAAAATAAAGAATTGAAATTGAAATTGAAATAAGTTTATTGAGGTAAAATACACACAAAGGGATGAGGTAGCTCAAGCTATTCTCACCCCATTCAGTATACTGAATGCAAAAAAAAAAAATCATGTCTGAATTTACAAAATAAAGAAGTAAACTAAAACAACAAGAGAATCTCAGACAATGGACAACAGTTATCCCTCTATTTTATGCATCATCAAGTCGCAATTGCTCTGTTTATCTTGATAAATTACACGAATTTACTAAGCTTAGTGTTGCTCAACCTTTCGATTGACCTTTTAAACGCTTCTGGCCAGAGGAGGACTTTACTCCCCTAAACTTCGCAGAGTTGTAAATGTACAATATGTTCATGAACAAGACTTCAACTACTTACTACAACTTCTTCAACAACTATGTACAAGTCTACAACTACTTAGCAAGTCGATTAGGAAAATATCGCGTATGTGGAGTGGATCACTGGAGGAAATATCATGTATCGATTGGAGTACAGCAGAAAATCTCATATATTGATTGAAGAACAGCAGGAAATCTCATATATTCATTGGAGAACAGCAGGAAATCTCATATATTCATTGGAGAACAGCAGGAAATCTCATATATTCATTGGAGAACAGCAGGAAATCTCATATATTCATTGGAGAACAGCAGGAAATCTCATATATTCATTGGAGAACAGCAGGAAATCTCATATATTCATTGGAGAACAGCAGGAAATCTCATATATTCATTGGAGAACAGCAGGAAATCTCATATATTCATTGGAGAACAGCAGGAAATCTCATATATTCATTGGAGAACAACAGGAAATCCCATATATCGATTGGAGAACAGCAGGAAATCTCATATATCGATTAGAGCACAGGAGAAAATCGTATCAGCCGAAAAGAAAAAGCAGAAAATAGCATAGAGTGATTGGAGCCCCAGAGAAAATGGCCTGAGCAATGGTAGCAGTGTCAGCACTATCCACGTCTGAAGGAAACCCGAACCCTTGACAAACATTCAGGTCGATTATATAAGATTTGTCCTCGTCTTACGGCATATATTGCTAGCGCCCGCGTCGCCTCCTCCTGAACTAAGACGATCAAACGCAGAAACTCATCGCCTAGAGATGCACCAAGTGCTTCGAGTCGGAAAAAAAAGATTCCGGAATTGCAAGGTTGGTTTGTTGTGAGAAAAGGTTGATATAGCTTTAGGTATTGTTATTATACATAGGTTTGTACGAGAACAGACAACTTCTGTCTCCCGTGCCTTACCCCATTAGTTTCCTCCCTGGAACACAATCCACCCAATCGGTATACAACCAGGTTTCCAATTACTGCTGGGTAAATAAAAATCAACAGTTAAGGATCGACGCCTATTCAATCCCTGGCTAGGACTCGAATCCAGATCAAATTTCTCGCGAAGTTAGTTTCCCCCTAGAACACAATCCGCCCAATCGGTATACAACCAGGTTTCCAATTACTGCTGGGTAAATAAAAATCAACAGTTAAGGATCGACGCCAATTCAATCCCTGGCTAGGACTCGAATCCAGATCAAATTTCTCGCGAAGTTAGTTTCCCCCTAGAACACAATCCGCCCAATCGGTATACAACCAGGTTTCCAATTACTGCTGGGTAAATAAAAATCAACAGTTAAGGATCGACGCCTATTCAATCCCTGGCTAGGACTCGAATCCCAGATCAAATTTCTCGCGAAGTGCACAAAAAAAATATGTAATCACTGCTGCTACAGTTATATCAAAAGTATTATATAAAAGTATCAAAGTATCATTCTATTTTGCTCTGATGAAGGCGAATTAGCCGAAAACGCGTTAAGCATTCTCTATTTTTCATATGTGGTTATTATGCATACTTGGATCAGTGTTTTTGTGGCCATTGTGGCATACGATTACAATGTATATGTAATTGTTTCCTATTATAAGTTTCTTGAAGCTGTTTTTTTCGTGATTGCAGAGTTACCGTATGTATTTTTTTCGTGAGTACGGTGTTCGTGAATCAGTTTTTTTCGTAATTACGGTGTGCACGAATCAGTTTTTTCGTGATTTCGGCGTGCGTGAATCAGTTTTTTTCGTGATTACGGTGTGCGTGAATCAGTTTTTTCGTAATTACGGTGTTCGTGAATAAGTTTTTTCGTGATTACAGTGTGCGTGATGAGTTTTTTCGTAATTACGGTGAGCACGAATCGATTTTTTCGTAATTACGGTGTGCGTGAATCTGTTTTTTCGTGATTACGGTGTGCAAGAATCAGTTTTTTCCTAATTACGGTGTTCGTGAATCAGTTTTTTCGTGATTACAGTGTGCATGAATCTGTTTTTCCGTGATTACGGTGTGAGTGAATCAGTTATTTCGCAATTACGATGTGCGTGAATCAGTTTTTTCGTAATTACGGTGAGCACGATTCAGTTTTTTCGTGATTACAGTGTGCAAGAATCAGTTTTTTCGTGATTAGGGTGTTCGTGAATCAGTTTTTTCGTGATTGCGGTGTGCAAGAATCAGTTTTTTCGTGAATCTGTTTTTTCGTGATTTCGGTGTTCGTGAATCTGATTTTTACCAATACAATCGTCGTGTATCTGTTTAACGCATTGGTCTCGCCGTGACACTGCCGTAATTAACACTGCTACTAATAATATTGGAAATATTAAACTTGTGTGTCAACAGCGGCCCATTGTCGCCCCTAAACGTGAGGGGAAGGTGCGTTGGAAGGGAAGGAAAGGGGAGGCAGCGAGGGGAAAATAAGGGAAGGAACGGAGGGGGCGCGGGTTGGTCCACCACCACTACCTCCAAGTATCAACAGAGAGCGGACAGTTTGTTTACATGTGTGACGTCACAGAGGGTTGAGTCCCTCAGGAGCCCTGAAGGGTAAATGTTCCACCTCGTCCCCCTCCTGAAGGGTAAATGTCACCTCCCCCCCCCCCAGCTTGGAGGATGTTAGGGGAGCGGTGGAACACCTGGTTTATGATTCATCATGAATGGTGAAACCCCCTGTGTCATGTGTCATTTGAGAGGTGAAACCCCTGGGTCATGTGTCATATGAGAGGTGAAACCCCTGGGTCATGTGTCATATGAGAGGTGAAACCCTTGTGTCATGTCTCATATGACAGGTGAAACCCCTGGGTCATATGTCATATGACAGGTGAAACCCCTGGGTCATGTGTCATATGACAGGTGAAACCCCTGGGTCATGTGTCATATGAGAGGTGAAACCCCTGGGTCATGTGTCATATGAGAGGTGAAACCCCTGGGTCATGTGTCATATGAGAGGTGAAACCCTTGTGTCATGTATCATATGACAGGTGAAACCCCTGGGTCATGTGTCATATGACAGGTGAAACCCCTGGGTCATGTGTCATATGACAGGTGAAACCCCTGGGTTATGTGTCATATGACAGGTGAAACCCACTGGGTCATGTATCATATGACAGATGAAACCCCTCGGGTTATGTATCATATGAAACCTTTCTTAGAGGCATGTGTCTCCAGTATACACTAAGCACCTGGCAGTGGGCCACACTACCTGGGAGTGGGCCACACTACCTGGCAGTGGACCACACTACCTGGCAGTGGACCACACTACCTGGCAGTGGGCCACACTACCTGGGAGTGGGCCACACTACCTGGGAGTGGACCACACTACCTGGAGTCTCTCCACTCATATCTAGTATATGAGAGGCATAATTGTAAATTCTATAATGAAAAAAAATCATATTGCAAATAGGACAAGAAAATATTGCACCGACAGTGGCAATATGGTGGCCGGGACGGACATAGAGGACCATGTTTCGCATTGTTTTAAATTGAAAGTTTCTGGATTCCGAAGCAAGCACGCAAAGGCACAGCTGAACTTACCCAATTGTGCTTGCGGGGGTTGAGCTTTGTCTCTTTGGTCCCGCCTCTCAACTGTCAGTCAACTGGTGTACAGGTTCCTGAGCCTATTGGGCTCTATCATATCCACATTTGAAACTGTGTATGGAATCAGCCGCCACCACATCACTGTCTAGTGCATTCCATCTGTTAAGTACTCTGTAGACATAGAGACATAGAGCTGTGGCATAGAGAGTGGAGGGAGTAGGGGACGTGGTTGGTGGACTTGTAGAGTCCACTCTCTAGTAGCAGAGGTGAGATGGTGAACTGGAGATGTTTGTATTAGTGACATCTACCTCTTATGTAAATTTCAGGTATTTTCTTGGTTATCTGATTGTCTTTTTTGACGTACAGGTTTATGATATCTGCCGCCGCTATAATTTAGCAGGTGTCGGATGATAGCAACATCCTCAGCCTCCTTGGTATGCAGACAAAGTCACTGTGATATTTTCCTGAATTTGAAATGTCATTATTCTGTATTTTTTTTCATTTATTTCAGTACTTCAGGGATTGAAAACAATTAATAACCTCTCAAGAAAGACCAGAAGCAGTGACACAGATAAAAGTCTTGCTATTGAGACCAGACACTATAACACAGTCTAAAATCTCCTCAATACAGAGCAGAGATTTTTGTATTCCGATTTAAAGTAATTGAATCAAGTGTTACACAAAGAGAACTTTCCCGGGCGAAGCGATGGTGGTGCAGTGTAAGGCATTGTAATGTGGTGCACATTATTGTCATATCATACTTAACATTCATACAGACATACACACACACACACACACACACACACACACACACACACACACACACACACACACACACACACAGCAGAGCAGAGAGTTACGGTGAGGGGTGAGACCTCCGATTGGCGTGAAGTCACCAGTGGAGTCCCACAGGGCTCTGTACTCGGTCCTATCTTGTTTCTGATATATGTAAATGATCTCCCGGAGGGTATCGATTCATTTCTCTCAATGTTTGCGGACGATGCTAAAATTATGAGAAGGATTAAAACAGAAGAGGACTGTTTGAGGCTTCAAGAAGACCTAGACAAGCTGAAGGAATGGTCGAACAAATGGTTGTTAGAGTTTAACCCAACCAAATGTAATGTAATGAAGATAGGTGTAGGGAGCAGGAGGCCAGATACAAGGTATCATCTGGGAGAGGAAATTCTTCAGGAGTCAGAGAAGGAAAAAGACTTGGGGGTTGATATCACGCCAGACCTGTCTCCTGCAGCACATATCAAGCGGATAACATCAGCGGCATATGCCAGGCTGGCCAACATACGAACGGCATTCAGAAACTTGTGTAAAGAATCATTCAGAACTTTGTATACCACATATGTCAGGCCAATCCTGGAGTATGCAGCCCCAGCATGGAGTCCATATCTAGTCAAGGATAAGACTAAACTGGAAAAGGTTCAAAGGTTTGCCACCAGACTAGTACCCGAGCTGAGAGGTATGAGCTACGAGGAGAGACTACGGGAATTAAACCTCACTTCGCTGGAAGACAGAAGAGTTAGGGGGGACATGATCACCACATTCAAGATTCTGAAGGGGATTGATAAGGGTAGATAAAGACAGTCTATTTAACACAAGGGGAACACGCACAAGGGGACACAGGTGGAAACTGAGTGCCCAAATGAGCCACAGAGATATTAGAAAGAACTTTTTTAGTGTCAGAGTGGTTGACAAATGGAATGCATTAGGGGGTGATGTGGTGGAGGCTCACTCCATACACAGTTTCAAGTGTAGATATGACAGAGCCCGATAGGCTCAGGAATCTGTACACCTGTTGATTGACGGTTGAGAGGCGGGACCAAAGAGCCAGAGCTCAACCCCCGCAAACACAACTAGGTGAGTACAACTAGGTGAGTACACACACACACACACACACACACACACAAACACACACACACACATACACACACACACACACACACACACACACACACACACACACACACACACACACACACACACACACACACACACACACACACACACACACACACACACAAACTTGTGTAAGGAATCTTTCAGAACATTATATACCACATATGTCAGACCAATCCTGGAGTATGCGGCTCCAGCATGGAGTCCATATCGAGTTAAGCATAAGACTAAACTGGAAAAGGTTCAAAGGTTTGCCACCAGACTAGTACCCGAGCTGAGAGGTATGAGCTTCGAGGAGAGACTACAGGAATTAAACCTCACTTTGTTGGAAGACAGAAGAGTTAGGGGGGACATGATCACCATATTCAAGATTCTCAAGGGAATCGACAGGGTAGATAAAGACTGGTTATTTAACACAAGGGGCACACGCACTAGGGGACACAGGTGGAAACTGAGTGCCCAAATAAGCCACAGAGATATTAGAAAGAACTCTTTTAGTGTCAGAGTGGTTGACAAATGGAATGCATTAGGCAGTGATGTGGTGGAGGCTGACTCCATACACAGTTTCAAGTGTAAATATGATAGAGCCCAGTAGGCTTAGGAACCTGTACACCTGTTGATTGACGGTTGAGAGGCGGGACCAAAGAGCCAGAGCTCAACCCTCGCAAGCACAACTAGGCGAGTACAACTAGGTGACTACACACACACACACACACACACACACACACACACACACACACACACACACACACACACACACACACACACAAACACACACACACACACACACACACACACACACACACACACACACACACACACACAAACACACACACACACACACACACAAACACACACACACACACACACACACACACACACACACACACACAAACACACACACACACACAACAGTGGGAGGAAGAACTTAGAGGAAAAACAGTGCAAGGTATGATGAACCAAGTCATATTGAAATGCAAGGAGGCTGAAGATAGATTTATTCCAACAATAAAGGAAAAAAGCAGGAGGGAATATAATAACCCATGGTTTAATAGACAGTGTCAGGAAGCAAAGGTGAGAAGCAGGAGGGAGTGGAGGAAGTACAGAAGGCAAAGGACAGAGGACAACAGGATTAGATGTAACAGAGCTAGGAATGATTACATTAACATAAGACGAGTGTCGGAAAGAAATTATGAGAACGATATTGCAGTCAAAGCGAAAAAGCAACCAAAATTACTACATAGCCATATAAGAAGGAAGATGTCGGTAAATGACCAAGTGACAAGACTGAGGAAAACAGAAGGGGCATATACAGAAAGCGACAAGGAAATCTGCGAGGTACTGAATGCAAAATTCCATGGAGTGTTCACTACCGAGCCTGAGCAGCTCCCATTGTTAGAAGAGATTACCCAAGATGAAAGACTATCAGATATAGAGGTGACAGCAGAGGATGTAATGAAACAGTTGACAACACTGGATGCAAATAAAGCTGTTGGACCAGACAAAGTATCACCGTGGATACTTAAAGAGGCAGCGCAGGCTCTCAGCGTGCCTCTGGCAATGATCTTCAATGAGTCACTTATGTCGGGAGAATTGCCCAGTTGCTGGAAGGAGGCAAATGTCGTACCGATTTTCAAAAAGGGGGATAGGGAGGAGGCACTTAACTACAGACCCGTATCACTGACAAGCATCCCCTGTAAAATACTTGAAAGAATAATTAGGCTAAGACTTGTTGAGCACCTGGAAAGCATTGGGTTTGTAAACAAGCACCAACATGGGTTCTGGACAGGGAAATCATGCCTAACAAACCTTTTAGAATTCTATGATAAAGTAACAAGGATAAGGCAGGACAGAGAAGGCTGGGCAGACTGCATATTTCTTGACTGCCAAAAGGCCTTTGATACGGTACCGCACATGAGACTGCTATACAAACTTGAGAGGCAGGCAGGAGTAAGCGGAAAGGCCCTAGTATGGGTGAAGAACTACCTAACAGGAAGGAGCCAGAGGGTAATGGTAAGGGGCGAAAAGTCGGACTGGCGAACAGTAACAAGTGGAGTACCTCAAGGATCGGTGCTGGGACCAATCCTCTTTCTAATTTACGTAAATGATATGTTTACAGGAGTGGAATCATACATGTCGATGTTTGCAGATGACGCAAAATTAATGAGAAGAGTTGTGACAGACGAGGATTGTAGGATCCTCCAAGAGGACTTAAACAGGCTGCAGAGATGGTCAGAGAAATGGCTACTGGAGTTTAACACCAGTAAATGTAAAGTTATGGAAATGGGATCAGGTGACAGGAGACCAAAGGGACAGTACACAATGAAGGGGAACAGCCTACCTGTAACGATTCGAGAAAGAGACCTGGGAGTGGATGTGACACCTAATCTAACTCCTGAGGCACATATAAATAGGATAACGACAGCAGCGTACTCTACACTGGCGAAAATTAGAACTTCATTCAGAAACCTAAATGAGGAAGCTTTTAGGGCGCTTTACACTGCCTACGTGAGACCCGTCTTAGAGTATGCCGCGCCATCATGGAGCCCCCACCTGAAGAAACACATAAAGAAACTGGAGAAGGTTCAGAGGTTTGCGACGAGGCTTGTCCCAGAGCTACGAGGGATGGGATATGAAGAGCGGCTGAAGGAACTGAACCTTACGACACTAGAGAAAAGAAGGGAGAGAGGAGATATGATAGGGACATATAAAATACTCAGGGGAATTGACAAAGTGGAAATAGATCAAATGTTCACACGTAATAATAACAGAACGAGGGGACATGGGTGGAAACTGGAAACTCAGATGAGTCACAGAGATGTTAGGAAGTTTTCTTTTAGCGTGAGAGTAGTAGAAAAATGGAATGCACTTGGGGAACAGGTTGTGGAAGCAAATACTATTCATACTTTTAAAACTAGGTATGATAGGGAAATGGGACAGGAGTCATTGCTGTAAACAACCGATAGCTAGAAAGGCGGGATCCAAGAGTCAATGCTCGATCCTGCAAGCACATATAGGTGAGTACATATAGGTGAGTACACACACACACACACACACACACACACACACACACACACACACACACACACAAACACACACACACACACACACACAAACACACACACACACACACACACACACACACACACACACACACACACACACACACACACACAAACACACACACACACACACACACACACACACACACACACACACAAACACACACACACACACACACACACACACACACACACACACACACACACACACACACACACACACACACACACACACAAACACACACACACACACACACACACACACAAACACACACACACACACACACACACACACACACACACACACACACACACACACACACACACACACACACAACAGTACCCTTGAAAGGACACTCGCACATATATATATATCCACACATTCCAGAGCACTCAAGAGCCATGGTGATAAATCTATTCATCACATTCACAGTTGATTCCTAATTGATAATCTATTTACGTTAGATTGAATGTCTGTCTGTGTTTGACCTTTTAACCGAGGCTGGAGATCACACGCTTTTCATTTGCCTCAAGTAAATTTATTTGGTTAAATTTAATTTAACCAAATTTAAATTAAATTTAAATTTAATTTAATTTTAATTAAAATTTAATTTAAGTTAATTTGGTTAATTGTGATTGTACGGGCAGTGTTCCAAGGTGCTCGGGGTTGACACCATGCCCCTCTCTAAGCTGGATTGACTCCTATTGCGACAACCGACGATACCGCTGAAGTCCGAAATGTGGTGTTTATTATCCATAGACTTTCGAAGCATAATTTCTGGGCTCTTATCCACGTTGAGTCAACCATCGTAACGAATTTTGTGGATATAAAATGCACAACCAAATGTCAGTAGAGTTTATTATTTGTTTAAATATTAGTGTATATAAATATTGACGTGCAAAATGATTGTTCAAGTGAGAGATTTGTGCATTGGGCACAACCGTTTGATTGTAATGATGAAGATAGTGTGCAGTGTAAGTGATTGTAGTGATAAAGGGAAGGGATATTGACAGAGTATGTGTAGATGGAGATGGGGGAGGTGTTAGTAACCGAAGATTGTTACAGTGACAAGATTGTTACAGTGATGAAGACAGTGTAGTGCGAATGTCGTTACAGTGATGGAACCCAATATGGAAGGTGTGTGAGGAGGAAGGGGGGTGTCAGGGGGGGGCATGCTTAGGAGATTAGAAGGAAGATCGGGTGATTGTGAGGGTGAGATTGGTTGGGTATGTGTAGGTGGAGACGGGGAGGATGTGGCCATATTAACAGTGATGAAGAATGTGAGCCGTGGCACTGTTTACAGTGATGTAGTGAGAGTGGGAAGGTGTTGCTTACTTGAGGACGACTAGCTGCGTGTGTGCGTGTGTGTGTGTGTGTGTGTGTGTGTGTGTGTGTGTGTGTGTGTGTGTGTGTGTGTGTGTGTGTGTGTGTGTGTGTGTGTGTGTGTGTGTACTCACCTAGTTGTACTCACCTAGTTGTGTTTGCTGGGGTTGAGCTCTGGCTCTTTGCTCCCCTGTGTGTGTGTGTGTGTGTGTGTGTGTGTGTGTGTGTGTGTGTGTGTGTGTGTGTGTGTGTGTGTGTGTGTGTGTATTCACCTAGTTGGGTTTCCGGGGGTTGAGCTTGCTCTTTCGGCCCGCCTCTCATCTGTCAATCAACTGTTTACTAATTACTCCTTTTTCCACACCACACACACACACACACACACACACACACACACACACACACACTCACACACACACCAGGAAGCAGCCCATGAAAGCTAACTAACTCCCAAGTACCAATTTACTGCTAGGTAACAGGGGCATTCAGGGTGAAAGAAACTTTGCCCATTTGTTTCTGCCTGGTGCGGGAATCGAACCCGCGCCACAGAATTACGAGTCCTGCGCGCTATCCACCAGGCTACCGGAGCCCCCCTAGTGTGTGTGTGTGTGTGTGTGTGTGTGTGTGTGTGTGTGTGTGTGTGTGTGTGTGTGTGTGTGTGTGTGTGTGTGTTGGAGGCTACGGAGAGGGTGTGTAGGTGGATATGAAGTAGGAGGGACACCTGGAGGAGTCTCCCTCCCACATACACCAATGGTAGACCCGGGAAACGCCGGATAACCCCCATCTAGTATTAATATTTTGTAAGTTTCTTTAGGCAACCAGTCATTACAATGTATGTACGAATATTTCCACATAACTAAAGATCTCTGTCTCTTAGTTACTCTCTCTCTCTCTCTCTCTCTCTCTCTCTCTCTCTCTCTCTCTCTCTCTCTCTCTCTCTCTCTCTCTCTCTCTCTCTCTCTCTCTCTCTCTCTCTCTCTCTCTCTCTCTCTATCTCTCTATCTCTATCTCTCTCTATCTCTCTCTCTCTCTCTCTCTCTCTCTCTCTCTCTCTCTCTCTCTCTCTCTCTCTCTCTCTCTCTCTCTCTCTCACTTACAGCGTGATCTTAGGTTATTAGAAAGCTTCGTCTACATTTCAATAGAAGAAGAATAAATCTATTTAGTGGAAATGAAATCCATGGTGATATGTCAACAGAGTTCAAATTGACTACTCAAATATGCATGATGTGTTGGAAGGCAGCGTAGGGTTGAAGGTTTTTCCTGCTGGCTCCAAAATCTGGAGCCATTTGAGAGCGAACTGTGTGCCGAGAAGATTTGAAAGTTTACCGTAAGGGTTATACAAATATTTGACAAATAGGGGAAAAATATGAGATTTTTTGATTGCGTTCAGATATTCAAATAAGTCGAGGACTTAAACGACACAGTTTGGTTTTTATACTCGTTTAATGTCAAAGTTTTCAATTATATTTTTAGACATAAAATGCGTTTAATTCGTTAAGTCTATGTAGTTTTCAGACATGTTTCATTGAAACATGTCTGAAACATGACACATTCATGTTTGCATATTCCGTGTCGCTTATTTTGTTGTTTAGGGCTTCTATCCTTCTAACTAGTGCTCTTGCATCTTGGTTTAATTGGAAGAGGATGTCTCCCAATGTCATATTTGTTCGAGATTGCCTAAAGGAAAAATTAACTGCATTACACTTATCATAAATGTACAGTACGTTTAGAACCTACATGGTTCATTCTCAAGTGACGAGAAAGGATGTTGTTGTTGTTGTTTTAGATTCAGCTACTCGGATCAAAAAGCACGAGCAATGATGAGCCCGTAGTGGACTTACCGGGCACAGGAGCGGGGCAAGTAGCACGGGCTATGGCGAGCCCGTAGTGGACTTACCTGGCACAGGAGCGGGGCAAGTAGCACGGGCTATGGAGAGCCCGTAGTGGACTTACCGGGCACAGGAGCGGGGCAAGTAGCACGGGCTATGGAGAGCCCGTAGTGGACTTACCGGGCACAGGAGCGGGGCAAGTAGCACGGGCTATGGAGAGCCCGTAGTGGACTTACCGGGCACAGGAGTGGCGTTGTGACTGCTGTGGCTGAGACAGGATTGATTGATTGATAAAGACTAAGCTACCCAAGAGGTGGCACGGGCATGAATAGCCCGTGAAGATAAGAAGCAGAGGTCAATAATCTATACATACAAATAGGTCAGGAGTAAGGAGTAAAAGTTAGAAGCATGTTGTTGTTGTTATAGATTCAGCTACTCGGAACAAGTTCCAAGTAGCACGGGCTATGGTGAGCCCGTGCTATAGTGAACTTACGTAGTGGGCATGGCGTTTTGGGCAGTGACGTAATCGTTGGCATCTTCACGTCCCGGTCTTGTTTTCACTCTCATGATGGGCAGAGTGAATAGTTCCGCTGAGTCTTTAGGGTGGATTGTTCGACTTTAATGTGAATAGCGTCAAGAATTTGCCATTTTCTTACATCTTGGATATTGTCTAATATGCAAGTATTTTTATTCAACTTGTTAGGGTGATGTTATGGGCTTGTCTCATGTAATTTTTAGGTGCACCAGATTGAAGATGACAGGTCAAACGCCTCGTCAGCTTGGTCGACGTCATACCTATGTACTTACATTGAAGGTTACATCCTTCGTGGGGGCAAGTGTACATGTATACAACGCTTGACTGCTGTAGAGGGTTCTCTGTCGGCTTCGGGCTGTTTTTAATAAGGAAGTCGGTAGTATTTCTTTATAGAATATATTCCTGTCTATGTTTTGATTAGTTCTTTACCCCTTTATGGATTATTTATTTCATTATTCTTTCCTCTTTCTTCTATTCACTGAGCATGGTAGATTTATAATATTTTTTTATATTGGTGGTGTTGTAGTTCCTGTTCTTGGTTCAGGGTATGTGGCGTGGTATTGCCAACGGCCATACCACGTTGAGAACACCGCTTCTCGTCCGATCAGCGAAGTTAAGCAACGTTGGGTTTGGTTAGTACTTGGATGGGTGACCACCTGGGAACACCAAATGCTGTTGGCAATAATGTTTATACCTGATCAACCAGGCTGTGACTCATACGTCAGGCTGCGAGCAGCTGCGTCTATCAGCCTGGTTGACCAGTCCAGCAACCAGGAGGCCTGGTCGACGACCGGGCCGCGGGGACACTAAGCCCCGGAAGCACCTCAAGGTAACCTCAAGGGTTGTACCACCGGTCCAAGTGTCGGCTTATGATAGTGGTTATCTCTTGGGTCACTATAGCAGTGTTCACCTGTACTTGTGTTAGCCTTTCAAACTTCCACTCACGTTGCTCCATTCAGAGCAGTGGGTAAGCGCTCGACGAATATAAGCGTTGAGAACACTGGTTTTGTATCTTTGGGGGCACTCACTCCTACCGTTTAGGCATAATCCTATGTGTGTAGGCTTGAGGCGATGAGTCACAATAACGTGGCTGAAGAATGTTGAATCGACTTGAGAAAGGTCCAGGACGGACCGAAACGTCGTCGTCCCTTCACTTTCTAGTGTGTGGTCTGGTCAACAATCAACTTTGTAGGTTTTGTATATACGCTGGTGCTTAGAGAGGTTCCTGTTTTTGTTATTAGTACATCTAGGAATAGCAGACTGTCATTTTCACTATTTTCATGGGTCAAACGGAATACTGACTCTCTCTAAATGGCTTTTTTAGACCAGTTAGTTTTTTTAGGTCTTTTACTATGACGAATATGTCATCTACATAACGCCAGAATACAGTTGGTTTTTGCCTTCTGCTGAAGACTTTATCTTCGATGGTTCCCATGTAAAAATTAGCGAATTACTAATCCGTCTCTCTGTTAATACATATTACGTTCCGAACTGATGAAAAGAGCTTCCTTTGTACTTACCTAGTTGGGCTTGCGGGGGTTGAGCTCTGGCTCTTTGGTCCCGCGTCTTAACTGTCAATCAACTAATGTACAGGTTCCTGAGCCTATTGGGCTCTATCATATCTACACTTGAAACTGTGTATGGAGTCAGCCTCCACCACATCACTTCCTAATTCATTCCATTTGTCTACTACCCTGACAATAAAAAAAATTTCTTTCTAACGTCTCTATAGCTCATTTGGCCACTCAATTTCCACCTGTGTCCCCTTTGCATATGCTTCTAGAAGGCTCTTGATGTATGGCTCGTGTATGTCTAATTTGGGGTGCTCTCGTCTCTGTATACTTTATCCAAGATCATTTGTATGGACGTATCATACAATACCTCCATACAAATTATCCTGATCTCAGGATCATTTGCATGGTGATATGATCTCAAATGATCTCAGACATCCCAGAGCACTAAGTGGATATCGCTCGGTGGTCGTAAAAATAAGGGGTCCAGCTTAGGCACTCCCGGGGGAGGCAGAAACAAATGGGAAGGGTTTCTTTCACCCTGATGCCCCTGTTCACCTAGCAGTATATAGATGCCTCGGAGTTGGACAGCTGCTACGGGCTGCTTCCTGGGAATGTGTGTGTGTGTGTGTGTGTGTGTGTGTGTGTGTGTGTGTGTGTGTGCGTGTGCGTGTGCGTGTGCGTGTGTGTGTGTGTGTGTGTGTGTGTGTGTGTTTGTACTCACCTATTTGTGCTTGCAGGATCGAGCATTGGCTCTTGGATCCCGCCTCTCCAGGGGGGATTATGTGTTTGTGTACTCACCTAGTTGTGCTTGCGGGGGTTGAGCTCTGGCTCTTTGGTCCCGCCTCTCAACCGTCAATCAACAGTGTGTGTGTGTACTCACCTAGTTGTACTCACCTAGTTGTGTTTGCGGTGGTTGAGCTCTGGCTCTTTGGTCCCGCCTCTCAACCGTCAATCAACAGGTGTACAGATTCATGAGCCTATCGGGCTCTGTCATATCTACACTTGAAACTGTGTATGGAGTCAGCCTCCACCACATCACTTCCTAATACATTCCATTTGTCAACCACTCTGACACTAAAAAAGTTCTTTCTAATATCTCTGTGGCTCATTTGGGCACTCAGTTTCCACCTGTGTCCCCTTGTGCGTGTTCCCCTTGTGTTAAATAGACTGTCTTTATCTACCCTATCAATCCCCTTCAGAATCTTGAATGTGGTGATCATGTCCCCCCTAACTCTTCTGTCTTCCAGCGAAGTGAGGTTTAATTCCCGTAGTCTCTCCTCGTAGCTCATACCTCTCAGCTCAGGTACTAGTCTGGTGGCAAACCTTTGAACCTTTTCCAGTTTAGTCTTATCCTTGACTAGATATGGACTCCATGCTGGGGCTGCATACTCCAGGATTGGCCTGACATATGTGGTATACAAAGTTCTGAATGATTCTTTACACAAGTTTCTGAATGCCGTTCGTATGTTGGCCAGCCTGGCATATGCCGCTGATGTTATCCGCTTGATATGTGCTGCAGGAGACAGGTCTGGCGTGATATCAACCCCCAAGTCTTTTTCCTTCTCTGACTCCTGAAGAATTTCCTCTTCCAGATGATACCTTGTATCTGGCCTCCTTGTATCTGTGTGTGTGTGTGTGTGTGTGTGTGTGTGTGTGTGTGTGTGTGTGTGTGTGTGTGTGTGTGTGTGTGTGTGTGTGTGTGTGTGTGTGTGTGTTAGTGAGAAATACATGTAGAAGAAATAATAGAGTAAAAAAAGATTGGTTAAAAAGGCGTAGTCCAAGTGCTAATAACACAAGCCTGCTAGAACAAACAGTAATTACTCGAAAATGGAGCCAGGACTAGATTCCTCCTCCAAGAGCAGCATAATTATAACTGATGTTAGTTCAGCAATATACGACAATAACCATTTATCAACTAAAAAATTAGGAAAACTAATTCTCAGAGAAGTTACCTTCAGAGGAGAGAAGCCAACACGGAAGATATTATAAGAACTGAACAGCTTTTGAGATGAATTCACAGATTGAAGAAGGAATAAAGGCTGAGAATAAGAAACCAGTTGGGACTTGAAGACCCATTTGGAAGCTGGAGACGCAGATGAGCCGGAGGGATGCTGGAAAGTCTTCTTTTGAGTAAGAGTTACGACCAAGTGGAGTGGGCTGAAGGAAGATGCTCGAGGCGAGTTCAATCAGAAACTTCAAAAGGAAGCACTACGAGAAACATATACAAAACTGATCGCATTAACTGAGCAGGGTTGGGAAAGGCGGTGCACAGGAGCTAATACTCGACAAGATGTCTGTGTGCGTTCACACACACACACACACACACACACACACACACACACACACACACACACACACACACACACACGCACGCACACACACACACACACACACACACACACACACACACACACACACACACACACACACACACACACACACACACAGGAGACATGATTCAAATGTATAAAATACTTATGGGATTCACAGATAGTAAACAGAAGAAATGTTCGCAATGAAAACCATTAGAACAAGGGGCCGTGGGTGGAAGGTTGAGACTTTGATGATTCATAGAGATGTTAGAATGCCTTTAACTATCATAAGAGTAGTGGTCAAATGGAATAAACTAAAATAACAAGTTGTAGATGTAAACTCAAGTTATTATTTTAATAAGTTGAAATTATATGAAAATAGACCAGGAATCATTGCTTTAGACAACCAGAAGGTGGAAAGGCGGAAGCCAAGAGCTAACGCTCAGTCCAACAGGCACAAAGTGGTGAGTACAATTAGTACTTAGATTTGTATAGGAAAATAAACAGAGTGGGCCTGACGGCTGACTGGACAGCGTTCGGGATTCGTAGTCCTAAGGCTCCGGGGTCTATCCCCGGTGAAAGCGGAAACAAAGGAGCAAAGTTACTTTCACTCTGATGCTCATGTTCACCTAGCAGTAAATAGGTGTCTGGGAGATAGACAGCTGCTACGGGCTGCTTCCTGGGAATGTGTATCAAAAAGAAAGCCTGTTCGAGAACCGGGCCGCGGGGACGCTAAGCTCCGAAATCATCTCATGATAACCAAGATAAGGGAACAGAGCTGTACAGTGCATCATGAAGCACGAGAGCCATGATTACGGCTTACAAGATATTTAAGCACACAGACAAGAAAACGCACACAATTAGTGAATTTGCTAATTTATTTATCAGAAAATCCTTGGATAAATTAGTATAATTACTGTTATCTTTAGCAAAAAATGAACGAATTGATCGATACGAATTGGAACGCAAGCTTAATAAACATCAATTGAAACATCATCAAAATTATTTCGATTTTGCAACCGGTTCATCTTCGTAAGTTCCCAGAAACTTCTCTAAAATCAATGTATGCAGTCTCCGTGGTGTAGTGGTAAGACACTCGCCTGGCGTTCCGCGAGCGCTATGTCATGGGTTCGTATCCTGGCCGGGGAGGATTTACTGGGCGCAATTCCTTAACTGTAGCCTCTGTTTAACGCAACAGTAAAATGTGTACTTGGATGAAAAAACGATTCTTCGCGGCAGGGGATCGTATTCCAGGGACCATAGGATTAAGGACTTGCCCGAAACGCTACGCGTACTAGTGGCTGTACAAGAATGTAACAACTCTTGTATATATCTCAAAAAAAAAAAAAAAAAAAAAAAAAAAAAAAAAAAAAAAAAAAAAAAAAAAAAAAAAAAAAAAAAAAAATGTATAGAACTCAAAGTTTTCTTAAGGATAGTAAAACCAGGATAATATAAAGAGATTATTTAGGACCAACTTATATTCATTAATTCCTCTGAGACGATTTGCATATTATACACAAATTTCATTTGTTATTCAATGTCTTCCGTTCATTAATCATCCGAAAATCATTGTTTTGTTTTTTTAAAGTGAGCATTTACTGAGGAAATAAACAGGAAATGACTTCCATGGCTTATTTGAGAGAAAGATGATATTTTTCGAATGGTATTTTCTGATTTTTTTTTTTAAGTGTGTCGAGTAAGTACACTTTACTAGTGCAGATGAGGAGTCACAATAACGTGGCTGAAATATGTTGACCAAACCACACACTAGAAAGTGAAGGGACGACAACGTTTCGGTCCGTCCTGGACCATTCTCAAGTCTATTGAGATAAGGGAAGGAGGCGAGACAATAAATAGGCAAGAGAGAGAGAGAGAGAGAGGTTAGGAGAAGAAAATCTTAGAGGAAGAAAAAGCAAGGCAAAAGATACGAAATGGAAGGTGTAATAAAGGGGATAGTAATAGGAATAAGAACATAAGAACTTAAGAACAAAGGTAACGGCAGAAGGCTGTCGTCCCTTCACTTTCGAAAGTGTTCTTCGGCCTACACTTTACTTCATGGTTGGGGGGCAAGAGCCCAACTGCTGCGGCTCCTAGGATGTGCTCGTCTGCTGTAATCTGTGTTGTTATAGTCTGCTGTAGTATAAGATTTTCTAGTCTCCTGTAGTCTTGAGATGTTACAAGCTGCAGTATTCTGTGATATAGTCTGCTGTAATCTGTGTTGTTATAGTCTGATGTAATCTGTGATGTTGATGTGATGTGGTAATCTGCAATTATCTGTGATCTTTCAGTCTGCTGTACCCTGTGGTTGCTAGTTGCTAGTTATCATCAGTGATGATGAGTCAGATGAACTCTATCCCATTCTCATCTTCTCTACTCTGTGATGATCTCCCTTGATGTAATCTGTGATGTGCTAGTTTGTTGTAGAGTGTGATGTGATATGACGTGCAGAATTTCGGGATCACTCAAGCTGGCTAAGTTTTAACAGATCAAGTACACTACAGAGCTTTTTTAATTCTTTAATTCATAATTCTCTATTAATTTTTTCTAGTTGGGAATATATATTTTGTTAATTTCGTCACGCATTGTGCATTTAGTTGTAACAACAAAAAACTTGTTTTGTTAAATTAGGACATAAATGACTCGATCTTTGCTAAGTTTAGGTTCGGTGCCAGGTTCAGGCAAGGTACTAGGTTAGAGTAAGTTGTTGTTGTTAAAGATTCGCTACCCAGAACAAAAAGTTCCGAGCAGCACGGGCTATGGTGAGCCCGTAGTCCTTAGAGTAAGGAGCTAAAACTACGTAAAGAGCTTGATTTAGGTATATTATTAGCTGTACAAAAATTGATTCAGTTAAGGTTTTATTCACGAAGATGGTTTTATTAGTAATAACCTTCAATATGTAGAGAATAGGTCACAACATCCTGGTTGAACACAAATAACCCAACTGACATATGTGTGAATAATGAAAAGTGACGAGGTTTCGGCCAGTCCTGATCTTTATCAAGCTGTCATGGACCCTTGTCAAGCTGTCATGGACCCTTGTCAAGCTGTCATGGACCCTTACCAAGCTGTCATGGACCCTAATCAAGCTGTCATGGACCCTTACCAAGCTGTCATGGACCCTTGTCAAGCTGTCATGGGACCCTAATCAAGCTGTCATGGACCCTTATCAAGCTGTCATGAACCCTTATCAAGCTGTCATGGACCCTTACCAAGCTGTCATGGACCCTAATCAAGCTGTCATGGACCCTTACCAAGCTGTCATGGACCCTTGTCAAGCTGTCATGGACCCTAATCAAGCTGTCATGGACCCTTATCAAGCTGTCATGGACCCTTACCAAGCTGTCATGGACCCTTACCAAGCTGTCATGGACCCTAATCAAGCTGTCATGGACCCTTGCCAAGCTGTCATGGACCCTTACCAAGCTGTCATGGACCCTAATCAAGCTGTCGTGGACCCTTATCAAGCTGTCATGGACCCTTGTCAAGCTGTCATAGACCCTTGTCAAGCTGTCATGGACCCTTATCAAGCTGTCATGGACTCTTGTCAAGCTGTCATGGACCCTTGTCAAGCTGTCATGGACCCTAATCAAGCTGTCATGAACCCTTGTCAAGCTGTCGTGGACCCTTACCAAGCTGTCATGGACCCTAATCAAGCTGTCATGAACCCTTGTCAAGCTGTCATGGACCCTTACCAAGCTGTCATGGACCCTAATCAAGCTGTCATGGACCCTTATCAAGCTGTCATGGACCCTAATCAAGCTGTCATGGACCCTTACCAAGCTGTCATGGACCCTTGTCAAGCTGTCATGGACCCTTATCAAGCTGTCATGATCCTTGTCAAGCTGTCATTGACCCTTGTCAAGCTGTCATTGACCCTTGTCAAGCTGTCATGGACCCTAATCAAGCTGTCACGGACTCTTATCAAGCTGTCATGGACCCTAATCAAGCTGTCATGGACCCTAATCAAGCTGTCATGGACCCTTATCAAGCTGTCATGGACCCTAATCAAGATATCATGGACCCTTATCAAGCTGTCATGGACCCTTATCAAGCTGTCATGAACCCTTACTAAGCTGTCATGGACCCTAATCAAGCTGTCATGGACCCTTATCAAGCTGTCATTGACCCTTGTCAAGCTGTCATTGACCCTTGTCAAGCTGTCATTGACCCTTGTCAAGCTGTCATGGACCCTTATGAAGTTCATTCTGAGCCATCAAGTCACAAGGATTTTAATGGAACTATTATATATATATATATATATATATATATATATATATATATATATATATATATATATATATATATATATATATATATATATATATAGATGATCACATTTATGATTGACATGTGACCTTTACCATAGTTTCAAGAAGTTGTCATGGTCCAATCACTCACGCCAGGGCCCTGTTGACCTTCTAGCCTAGTTCACCTGTAGATACAGACAGATTTGGTGTTATTAACTAATGCTCCTAATTGCTTTTATAATTTATTCTCTTAACTCTTGTTCGAATTGGTGTAAATGTTAAATGGGACAAGTGTCGACAGAATGCAGCCTTGATGTTTCACGATTGAGATCGTAAAAATTGTATATGAGCAAGAAAGACTGACTGTAGCGAGATGTTGTTCGCTGGAAGTCGCATATCTATATTATATATATATATATATATATATATATATATATATATATATATATATATATATATATATATATATATATATATATATATATATATATGTCGTACCTAGTAGCCAGAATGCACTTCTAGGCCTACTATGCAAGGCCCAATTTGCCTAATAAGCCAAGTTTTCATGAATTGTTTTTCGACTACCTAACCTACCTAACCTAACCTAACCTAACTTTTTCGGCTACCTAACCTAACATAACCTATAGAGATAGGTTAGGTTAGGTTAGGTAGGGTTGGTTAGGTTCGGTCATATACCTACGTTAATTTTAACTCCAATAACAAAAAATTGACCTTATACATAATGAAATGGGTAGCTTTATTATTTCATAAGAAAAAATTTAGAGAAAATATATTAATTCATAAAAACTTGGCTTATTAGGCAAATTGGGCCTTGCATAGTAGGCTTAGAAGTGCGTTCTGGCTACTAGGTACGACATATATATATATATATATATATATATATATATATATATATATATATATATATATATATATATATATATATATATATATTTATATATATATATATATATATATATATATATATATATATATATATATATATATATATATATATATTTATATATATTAAGGAACATGTATGTTGTTGGTTTGAGTGAGCGTTGAAGGGGGAGTTGCTGATGGCTAGACCCATTAAACGTCATATCATTAACAGTTATTTTATAAGGAGGAGACGGTAGAAGGGCGTGTGTGGGCAGGGACGGAGGAGATGGGGGGCGATACATGAGTACTCGGAGGAGACTTGGGAGAGTATGTTGAAGGAATAGGGTAGTGTTTGTTTGGGGAGGGAGGGGATCTTGGGAGGGTGTGTTGGAGACATGGGTAGGGTGCAGGGGTGGGAGATGGGGAGGGATTTATGGGCGAAATGTAGAAGTTTAAATGAAGATGGAGACAGTGAAGGTTGAAGATTGTTACAGCTATTGAGGCATAAGAGAATGTGTCTTTGAAGAGAGACAGTGAGGGTGCGTTGACAGTGAGGGTGTGTTGACAGTGAGGGTGTGTTGACAGTGAGGGTGTGTTGACAGTGAGGGTGTGTTGACAGTGAGGGTGTGTTGACAGTGAGGGGTGTGTTGACAGTGAGGGCGTGTTGATAGTGAGGGTGTGTTGACAGTGAGGGTGTGTTGACAGTGAGGGTGTGTTGACAGTGAGGGTGTGTTGACAGTGAGGGTGTGTTGACAGTGAGGGTGTGTGTGGGGAAGACCTATAGGCACCCGGGGCACCCCAGCACTAGCGGAAACCCCAACAAGTCTGTATCTATAAGCAAGAATTTATGTCTGTTTGATCGAGGTTGACGGTGAGATGCTTAAGGCAAACCTCGCCAAACTTTAGAGAGAGACTTGAGAGTGTATAGCGAGTGTCCTAGTGTGACTGAAATCGACCTCTTGGCCTCTCTCTCTAAAGATTATCAGCTCCTTTTCCGAAGCCCAGCGACTCCTATGAATTGTGAAATGTGAGGTTAATTGTCCATAGAGTGTTAAACAGATTTTACGTTTGTTATGGATACCTTCACACATAAATATAACCCATCATAATGAGACAGACATTGCAGCCAAATTAGCGTGTAACAAGTTTGAAGTTGAATTAGATCTAGGTATCCCCATCTCTGCTGTCAAAACTGTATTGGTCCAAACATTCAGATCTGATAGGAAAGAACTTACTGACTCCCAACGACCTGAAAGTACTAGTATAAAAAGCTATGATTTGTTCAGATCTGAAACCTACATCTATGGACAGCACAAAACGTCCACTAGACTGTGCGACACAGTGGTTGCAAGGATCAGGTTGGGTTACCGTTACCTGTGGCAGGTGGCTGCAGGTGACGGGTCTCCCAATCCTGAGCACTCCAGTTGCAAACTCTGTGAGCAGGAACTACGGCATGATCTCCCGCACTACATCACTGAATGCCCAGTTATTAGACCTTTCAGACCAGTTGGCATGAGGTACCTGGAGCTTTGCAATTACTTTATTCACTCTCGAATTCTTGAAGATATCCTCACAGTATACCCAAAATTTGCCAGTGCAGGCTATTAAACACATGGCTCCGTATGACTAACCATCCTGCGAGATGGGGACTTGTATTACCACTGCTACCTTATTCAATCTTGTGTTGTTGATATCCTCAAAATGCATCCGGAGTCTGCCAGTGCAGACCGCTTATCACATGCCTCTGTATGACTAACCATCCTGTGTGATGGGGATTTTTTAGCATCACCTAGTTAGCTTTTTTTTGACACACTGTACTCCACTTCATATAGTCTAGGGTAGCTGCACTAATGCAGATGTTCCTAATATGTTAATAAAAAAAAAAAAAGTTATCGATGTCGAAAGCGTTGATTAAATGTTACTCGAACGAAGAGAGAACGGGAAGGAGGGAGGAGGGAGAATGAGAGGGAGCTACAAATGAAAAGATAATAGACGGAGTGAGGGAAGCAGAGAGAACAAGAGGAAGTAAGAAAGGCAGAGACAGAAGGGGATGCAGTGAAAGAGGTGTAGAGGCTGGTGGAGAGAGAGACAAGGAACAGGAGGGAGGGAGAGAAACAGAGGAAACGAGAGAGAGTAAGAAAAGTAGATTTAACACGATGGAAGGAGGAAAAGTAGAAGGCACTAGAGAGCAAACGGAGACAGACAGAAAGAGACAGAATCAAACAGACAGAGACCCGGGACCCGCCGGATAGCCATTCTAATACTTAAGATGTAAACCGAGCGAGAAAGAAGGAATATGGGATCTCAGCTTCAAACATCAGTGTACCATACAAGGCCCAACTGTGTTACAGCTCAAATAGTAACGGTGTTCGGATGAGGAGCAGCTTAACCTGTGGATTCCGTCCGATAAGACGGGCGGAAGGCTTAAATACGTCCCAAATTCCAGAAGCCGTTATCGTCATCAGAGGCTTAAGCCACAAGCCAGGATCTATACACTCACTGGCAATTAATCTGCTTAATCTACCGAGGCATAACCGAACCTATTCCTAACCCATTCTATCTCTTAAATATCCAAACCTTACATGGCCTATTCTAACTTTTCTTAAACTATTCTAACCTACCTTGACATATTCTAACTTTTCTTGAACTATTGTAACCTACCTTGACATATTATAACTTGTCTTGAACTATTCTAACCTACCTTGATATATTCTAACTTTTCTTCAACTATTCTAACCTACCTTAACATATTCTAACTTTTGTTGACCAGACCACACACTAGAAGGTGAAGGGACGACGACGTTTCTTGAACTTTCTAAATAGTTTCTTTCAACTATTCTAACTTTTCTTGAACTATCCTAACCTTACCTGACCTATTCCAACTTTAGAAAACCTTCTTTAGATATCCCTAACTCATTTTAACACTATCTAAGCTATCCTTATCTTGCCTGGCCAATACTATCTTCATTTAGACTATCATAGGGCTGGGTGGTAGAGCGACGGTCTCGCTTCTTGCAGGTCGGAGTTCAATCCCCGCCCGTCCAAGTGGTTGAACACCATTCCTTAAAACTCCTTCCTATCCCAAATCCTTATCCTGACCCCTTCCATGTGCTATATAGGCCACATGGCTTGATGCTTCCTCCTGATAGTTCCCCTTCCCTTCTTATCTTAACCCCTTATCTTGAGATGATTTCGGGGCTTTTTAGTGTCCCCGCGGCCCGGTCCTCGACCAGGCCTCCACCCTCAGGAAGCAGCCCGTGACAGCTGACTAACACCCAAGTACCTATTTTACTGCTAGGTAACAGGGGCATAGGGTGAAAGAAACTCTGCCCGTTGTTTCTCGCCTGCGCCCGGGATCGAACCCGGGACCACAGGATCACAAGTCCAGCGTGCTGTCCGCTTGGCCGACCGGCTCCCTAACTTAATCGGTGAAATATTGAGGAATTGAGAGATTTTAATAAGAAAACGATGAAAGTGAGAGAAAGACCAAGTTGATGATAGACTCTGTGACAGATGTCTCCTCAGGAGTCCTGACGGCTGAGTGGACAGCGCTCGGGACTCGTAGTCCTAAGGTTCCGGGTTTGATCCCCGTCGGAGGAGGAAACAAATGGGCAGAGTTTGTTTTTTTCTGCCCCCTGTCCACCTAGCAGTAAATAGGTACCTGGGAGTTAGACAACTGCTACGGGCTGCTTCCTGGGGTTGTGTAACAAAAAGGAGGCCTGGTCGAGGACCGGGCCGCGGGGAAGATAAGCCCCGAAATCATCTCAAGATAACCTCAAGATAACCTCAGGTGTAACAGATGTTTCAAATACCTTCTACACCTGTTTTTTACCATTATGAATATCATTATGTATATAGAACATATATTATGTATATAGAACATATATTATGTGTATAGAATATAGATAGATATATGTATATCTAGGTAGTGAGTGCCTGTGAATAAGGTAATAATGCAATCCAGGTCTGAAACATTTTTACTGCCTTTATTTTCAGGTGTGTGGGTCGGGTGGCAGGTGTATCGGGGTCAGGTGTCAGGTGTGTGGGTCGGGTGGCAGGTGTGTCGGGTTCAGGTGTCAGATGTGTGTGGGTCGGGTGGCAGGTGTGTCGGGGTCAGGTGTCAGGTGTGTGGGTCGGGTGGCAGATGTGTCGGGGTCAGGTGTCAAATATAACTTCATTTCATCTTACATGTTCCCGGCTCAAACATCTATTAGACTTTTAATAACCATAATTTGTATATATATTTACCAAGCAAATATCCCAATGACAATCATTCTTACTTCTCAATAACTAATCAAATCAAGACATTGTGTGAGCTGAGATAAAGAGCTGAGATAGAGCTGAGATTGTGCGAGTTTAGATAGAGAGCTGAGAATGTGTTATCTGAGATAATGAGCTGAGATTGTGTGAGCTGAGATTGAGATAATGGTCTCTTGATATACAAGAGAGACTCAGTTGTAGCTGATTCTGGGTTGAGAAAAGAAGGAACAGCTTCTCTTACAGATCTGGGATGGCAAACGAGCTGTCGGTCGAGAAGAAAGGTGTAGAGGCTGGGGGAGAGAGAAGGTGTAGAGGCTGGTGGAGAGAGAGAGAAGGTGTAGAGGCTGGTGGAGAGAGAAGGTGTAGAGGCTGGTGGAGAGAGAAGGTGTAGAGGCTGGTGGAGAGAGAGAGAAGGTGTAGAGGCTGGTGGAGAGAGAAGGTGTAGAGGCTGGTGGAGAGAGAAGGTGTAGAGGCTGGTGGAGAGAGAGAGAAGGTGTAGAGGCTGGTGGAGAGAGAAGGTGTAGAGGCTGGTGGAGAGAGAAGGTGTAGAGGCTGGTGGAGAGAGAGAGAAGGTGTAGAGGCTGGTGGAGAGAGAAGGTGTAGAGGCTGGTGGAGAGAGAAGGTGTAGAGGCTGGTGGAGAGAGAGAAGGTGTAGAGGCTGGTGGAGAGAGAAGGTGTAGAGGCTGGTGGAGAGAGAAGGTGTAGAGGCTGGTGGAGAGAGAGAAGGTGTAGAGGCTGGTGGAGAGAGAGAGAAGGTATAGAGGCTGGTGGAGAGAGAAGGTGTAGAGGCTGGTGGAGAGAGAGAGAAGGTGTAGAGGCTGGTGGAGAGAGAAGGTGTAGAGGCTGGTGGAGAGAGAAGGTGTAGAGGCTGGTGGAGAGAGAGAAGGTGTAGAGGCTGGTGGAGAGAGAGAGAAGGTATAGAGGCTGGTGGAGAGAGAAGGTGTAGAGGCTGGTGGAGAGAAAGAAGGTGTAGAGGCTGGTGGAGAGAGAGAGAAGGTGTAGAGGCTGGTGGAGAGAGAAGGTGTAGAGGCTGGTGGAGAGAGAAGGTGTAGAGGCTGGTGGAGAGAGAAGGTGTAGAGGCTGGTGGAGAGAGAAGGTGTAGAGGCTGGTGGAGAGAGAGAGAAGGTGTAGAGGCTGGTGGAGAGAGAAGGTGTAGAGGCTGGTGGAGGGAGAGAAGATGTAGAGGCTCGTGGAGAGAGAAGGTGTAGAGGCTGGTGGAGTGAGAGAAGGTGTAGAGGCTGGTGGAGAGAGAGAAGGTGTAGAGGCTGGTGGAGAGAGAGAAGGTGTAGAGGCTGGTGGAGAGAGAGAAGGTGTAGAGGCTGGTGGAGGGAGAGAAGATGTAGAGGCTGGTGGAGAGAGAAGGTGTAGAGGCTGGTGGAGTGAGAGAAGGTGTAGAGGCTGGTGGAGAGAGAAGGCGTAGAGGCTGGTGGAGAGAGAAGGTGTAGAGGCTGGTGGAGGGAGAGAAGATGTAGAGGCTGGTGGAGAGAGAAGGTGTAGAGGCTGGTGGAGAGAGAGAGAAGGTGTAGAGGCTGGTGGAGGGAGAGAAGATGTAGAGGCTGGTGGAGAGAGAAGGTGTAGAGGCTGGTGGAGAGAGAGAAGGTGTAGAGGCTGGTGGAGAGAGAAGGTGTAGAGGCTGGTGGAGAGAGAGAAGGTGTAGAGGCTGGTGGAGAGAGAAGGTGTAGAGGCTGATGGAGAGAGAGAAGGTGTAGAGGCTGGTGGAGAGAGAAAGTGTAGAGGCTGGTGGAGAGAGAGAAGGTGTAGAGGCTGGTGGAGAGAGAAGGTGTAGAGGCTGGTGGAGGGAGAGAAGATGTAGAGGCTGGTGGAGAGAGAAGGTGTAGAGGCTGGTGGAGAGAGAAGGTGTAGAGGCTGGTGGAGAGAGAGAGAAGGTGTAGAGGCTGGTGGAGAGAGAGAGAAGGTGTAGAGGCTGGTGGAGAGAGAGAAGGTGTAGAGGCTGGTGGAGAGAGAAGGTGTAGAGGCTGGTGGAGAGAGAGAAGGTGTAGAGGCTGGTGGAGAGAGAAGGTGTTGAGACTGGTGGTGGTGGTGGTGGAGGGCAGCAACACCTCCCTCAGCTGTGATCAATATATGCGTCCTGAAGGTGTTTGAGCAGCGACACAAACTACCGGACAGGATTACATGTTCCACCAATGTTGAACTCGCGGATTTCTTCTTGAAGTTGGTGTGTCCAGCCGGCGACTGCCGAGAGAGGTGGTGAGAGAGAGAGAGAGAGAGAGAGAGAGAGAGAGAGAGAGAGAGAGAGAGAGAGAGAGAGAGAGAGAGAGAGAGGGAGACAGACAGACAGACAGACAGACAGACAGACAGACAGACAGACAGACAGACAGACAGACAGACAGACAGACAGACAGACAGACAGACAGACAGAGCGAGACAAACAGAGAGACAAACAGAGACAGAAAGAGACAGAGACAGTGAGTTGTTCAGTATTCTTCCCTTAAATTGCTACAAAGGTATTGAATTAGTACCTC
>NC_091182.1:40949728-41049728 GCF_040958095.1 Procambarus clarkii
CAACACTGTTTTATAAGGGAGTGAAACTCTCGTTAACAGGTGCAGATCCAACAAGCTTTACGACCAGGAGAGTCATTTGGTGTTGGTTCCCTGGGCAGTATTCCTGATACCCGCGCTTTTATCTAGCTGGCTAACTTTACGCGCGCTCCCACTACCGTCTGTAAGAGGGCGTAGATGGAAGCTCTTAGGGCGTATTACGCTGAAATTTGAAGTGAGATAAGAGTCATCTCGATGGTCTGAAGAGTGTTGGTGGGGAGCTAATTGACAACCGGTTTCATTCTTCAGCGCTTGTGAGGTGAGTGTTGATGAGGAAGGCAGCAGGTGATGAGGAAGGCAGCAGGTGACCAGGAAGGCAGCAGATGATGAGGAAGGCAGCAGGTGACTAGGAAGGCAGAAGGTGACAAGGAAAGCAGCAGGTGATTAGGAAGGCAGCAGGTGACTAGGAAGGCAGCAGGTGACTAGGAAGGCAGCAGATGATGAGGAAGGCAGCAGGTGATGAGGGAGTCAGCAGGTGGTGAGGAAGGCAGCAGGTGACTAGGAAGGCAGCAGGTGACTAGGAAGGCAGCAGGTGACTAGGAAGGCAGCAGGTGACCAGGAAGGCAGAAGGTGACAAGGAAGGCAGCAGGTGATTAGGAAGGCAGCAGGTGACTAGGAAGGCAGCAGATGATGAGGAAGGCAGCAGGTGATGAGGGAGTCAGCAGGTGGTGAGGAAGGCAGCAGGTGACTAGGAAGGCAGCAGGTGACTAGGAAGGCAGCAGGTGACTAGGAAGGCAGCAGGTGACTAGGAAGGCAGCAGGTGACTATAAAGGCAGTAGGTGACTAGGAAGGCAGCAGGTGATGAGGAAGGCAGCAGGTGGTGAGGAAGGCAGCAGGTGGTGAGGAAGGCAGCAGGTGGTGAGGAAGACAGCAGGGGATGAGGAAGGCAGCAGATGATGAGGAAGGCAGGAAATGATGAGGAAGGCAGCAGGTAATGAGGAAGGCAGCAGGTGACTAGGAAGGCAGCAGGTGGTGAGGAAGGCAGCAGGTGGTGAGGAAGGCAGCAGGGGATGAGGAAGGCAGCAGGTGATGAGGACGGCAGCAGGTGATGAGGAAGGCAGCAGGTGATGAGGAAGGCAGCAGGTGATGAGGAAGGCAGCAGGTGATGAGGGAGTCAGCAGGTGATGAGGAAGGCAGCAGGTGATGAGGAAGGCAGCAGGTGATGAGGAAGGCAGCAGATGATGAGGAAGGCAGCAGGTGGTGAGGAAGGCAGCAGGTGGTGAGGAAGGCAGCAGGTGATGAGGAAGGCAGCAGATGATGAGGAAGGCAGTAGGTGATGAGGAAGGCAGCAGGTGATGAGGGAGTAAGCAGGTGACTAGGAAGGCAGCAGGTGATGAGGAAGGCAGCAGGTGATGAGGAAGGCAGCAGGTGATGAGGAAGGCAGCAGGTGATGAGGAAGGCAGCAAGTGACTAGGAAGGCAGCAGGTGATGAATAAGGCAGCAGGTGACTAGGAAGGCAGCAGGTGACTAGGAAGGCAGCAGGTGACTAGGAAGGCAGCAGGTGACTAGGAAGGCAGCAGGTGACCAGGAAGGCAGCAGGTGACTAGGAAGGCAGCAGGTGAATAGGAAGGCAGCAGGTGACTAGGAAAGCAGCAGGTGACTAGGAAGGCAGCAGGTGACCAGGAAGGCAGCAGGTGACTAGGAAGGCAGCAGGTGATGAATAAGGCAGCAGGTGACTAGGAAGGCAGCAGGTGACTAGGAAGGCAGCAGGTGACCAGGAAGGCAGCAGGTGACTAGGAAGGCAGCAGGTGACTAGGAAGGCAGCAGGTGACCAGGAAGGCAGCAGGTGATGAGGAAGGCAGCAGGAGACTAGGAAGGCAGCAGGTGACCAGGAAGGCAGCAGGTGACTAGGAAGGCAGCAGGTGACTAAGAAGGCAGCAGGTGACTAGGAAGGCAGCAGGTGACTAGGAAGGCAGCAGGTGACCAGGAAGGCAGCAGGTGGTGAGGAAGGCAGCAGGGGATGAGGAAGGCAGCAGATGATGAGGAAGGCAGCAGGTGGTGAGGAAGGCAGCAGGTGACTAGGAAGGCAGCAGGTGACCAGGAAGGCAGCAGGTGATGAGGAAGGCAGCAGGAGACTAGGAAGGCAGCAGGTGACCAGGAAGGCAGCAGGTGACTAGGAAGGCAGCAGGTGAATAGGAAGGCAGCAGGTGACTAGGAAGGCAGCAGGTGACTAGGAAGGCAGCAGGTGACTAGGAAGGCAGCAGGTGACTAGGAAGGCAGCAGGTGACTAGGAAGGCAGCAGGTGGTGAGGAAGGCAGCAGGTGGTGAGGAAGGCAGCAGGTGGTGAGGAAGGCAGCAGGTGGTGAGGAAGGCAGCAGGTGGTGAGGAAGGCAGCAGGTGGTGAGGAAGGCAGCAGGTGGTGAGGAAGGCAGCAGGTGGTGAGGAAGGCAGCAGGTGGTGAGGAAGGCAGCAGGGAATGAGGGGAGCAGCAGTAATGAGAGAGATAGAGGGAGACTGCACAAATATGAGTGGAAGTTATTACACTCCTGGACCATATAATTTACAATTACTGGACGGTGGTAGAAGGGAGAGATATTTATGTATGGGATTTGACGCACGTGTTTAAATATTTACATTAGACAACGAAATATTAATATATATATATATATATATATATATATATATATATATATATATATATATATATATATATATATATATATATATATATATTACGGCACTTTTAATTTCCTCAAGTGTCGTAATTTTAACGTTATGGTCGGCAGCCCTGAAATGCATTAGGGAGAGATGACAGGACTGGGAGAACTGACAGCTCAACCTGTCATCTGTCATTTATCTCTCTCTCTCTCTCTCTCTCTCTCTCTCTCTCTCTCTCTCTCTCTCTCTCTCTCTCTCTCTCTCTCTCTCTCTCTCTCTCTCTCTCTCTCTCTCTCTCTCTCTTGTCATTAAGGCATAAACATAATGTAAAATGCAGGGCAATTGCTGATTCGATGCAACCCTATTGGTCCACACGAAGTAGTTCCTATTGGTCCATAACAACGAGGCAGTTGCTACATATATATCCAGCCAAAACCTTTGCTGGAAGTGCACAAGGTACAAGGGCGTTCATCAGGATGGCCTCAGTAATTACCGTCAACATTCTCAAATCTCCGACAGAAACTGCAGGTTCAGGAGGGAACATGAAGCTTAAGCTTGAGCTGGAGCCAAGCTGCTCTAAGCACACCAAATACTTTAATCATTCTCAGAGTATGCGAAGAACATATTCTTTATTGGGCCTTCGATAAATATGTTTTATTTCAACACACTCTCAGAGCTTCTGTATATTCTTAAAAGAACCAGGACGAGAGATAATTTGTGAACAGTGCCTCCCGGTTCGAGCCCCAGGTTGGATGTGGATGTTTGGGAACGTTTCCTTTCATCTGATGCATCTGTTCGCGTAGCAGTAAACAGGTGCTCATGTAAAATCCTGGTTTCTGCCTCGGAGAGGCTACGGGATCCAGTAAGTTCAGTAGAACTTCGGTTTCAACTCTTTTACCCTGTCGTAGCTCAGTCGATCAAGGCAGTGTCTGGGATGCTCCCGGACGCAGGTTCGAATCCTCGTCACGGCCCTTGTGGATTTGTTCAGGTACCCATGAGTTAGGCAGGTGTTGTGGTTTGCGTCCTTGGGGAAGGTCATGTAGTTGACCAAGACGAGCCACGATAAGCCTCGACTACTGGAGGAAAATGTTATCTATCGCAGGAGAGATAACCAAGTCTTAGCTCAACCCGGAGATGAGATGCCCGGAGCGGGGGAGGCAGCCTCTACTGAATTTCGGTAGCTTGATTGCTCTTCTTAATCCAGAGAGTAAGTAAATAGAAGCACAGAAAGCTTATATGATCAACAACGCTTATATGATCAACAACGCCAGCAATTAGTTCATAGTTAACCAAATATGCTTAAAGAAACACCATTTGCCTTATATTGTTGGTTGGGGCCGCAACAGACACAAGTCTGCAACAGGAATACATCTTGATCCACAGAAGTTCCGTATTGCAGATGCCCTCCGCCTTGCTGCCTCTATCCACACTGTATACGGGAGTGTTTATGGCGAGGCAGATGCAGATGAATATGGGTTGCATGGGCTGCAATGTGGGAAATCCAAAAAGTGGCAAACTAGACACAACGAAGTAATTGACTTCATCAAGAGAAGCCTCTGCCTAGTGTCCAGCAGAGAGAGAGCCTCTTAATCTAATGTACCGCAATTCTACTGCTGTTACTAATCAGCTGGATGGGGTCACATTGCGCCCATGGAGAGATGGCAGACTATTAGTGTGGGACTGTAGTTGTTTATCCACCTTGGCATCCACTTGCATTACCAGCTCTGTTGGTCTAACAGAGCTGCTGCCACATTCACAGAGAAACAGACAAAGCAGACAAGTACAGGGAAATAGATCACCATTTCAACTTTGTTCCTATAGGGTACGAGACCCTTGGTCCAAGGTTGAATGTTCGCGGAGATTTCTCGAAAATATGGGATCCAGATTCATTGAAACAACAAGAGACCCGAAAGCAAAGAGCGTCTGTTTCCATCGCCTCAGGGTGGCGATCCAGAGAGGAAATGCCCGCTGCCTCCTCGATTCCTGCCCGGCGTTGAAGGAGTCTTCAACGATTGGTCATGTGACCATACTGATCAAATGGTCATATTCTCCGACTGAGAACACGACCATAAGTATTACGTCAATGATTCTTTCACGAAATAACTCCATATTCCAGGAAGGTGAAATTAAAGAATTATCTCAACAAAGTATATGTTCCACCTTAATTACACTGACCAGAGTCACTGAAGAGAATAATTATCCCGAACAGCAGAAATATTTGACGTAAGAGTTAATGAGAGACGAGTTGCTTCCTGGACATTATATATCTCAATTCCGACGTCATAAGGGTTCTCGATGGACCGAAACGTCGTCACGACGTCAAAAGAATCCACGATGGACGAAAACTGCGTCACTTTCCTTTCACATGTGTAAGTTGGATTGCTTGGTATAAAAGCCAAATCATTCTGACTTATTCCCAGCATATGGAGGCTGTTGATAACTGGGTAGGTTCGCTGGAGTGAGACCCCGCCTGATGAGCAGCACACGAGAGTTGGGGGTTCGTATCCTCCCCATAATGGGGTACTGGAAAGAGGGGCACCGCAGTCAACCTTGTAAACCTCTACCCACAATGGAAGATCAGTCGCCCCTTATTTAGACTCCATTATATTTCAAGGCCGAAAATTCCTGCGCGATATTCAAGGTGTCATCATGAATCTGTTATTGCTCCATATTTCTCCAGGTAAATATGGAGGCGAAGCTAGCCAGGGATAATGACATATAATGCGCTCCATAAACTAGCGAAGGGCGAGTATTATCAGCAATGAAGAACTGGTAGTATTGCCAGGCAGTATGCGCATGGTGGCCTGAGACTGCCTGATACGACCTCTCCCAACGATTGATGACCCCAAGGTCAAGATGGTTTGGTGGGTGGTGTTATATATTGCTAGAGGGAGACGAGTTCTAACGCCAGGGGATACTGTGGCCGAGCTGTGCATGTCTGAATACTTGCCAGAATAAATTATAGTAAATGGGTGAGTTTACAAACGTTTAGAAATGCTCAAACCCGAACGTAAGCTTAAATACACGTTAAATACATACATTCACGAACACACACACACACCTGTTGATTGACGGTTGAGAGGCGGGACCAAAGAGCCAGAGCTCAACCCCCGCAAGCACAACTAGGTGAGTACAACTAGGTGAGTACACACACACACACACACACACACACACACACACACACACACACACACACACACACACACACACACACACACACACACACACACACACACACACACGCACACACGAGGCTAACTAACATCAGGAACCTGTGTAAGAAATCTTTCAGAACCTTGTTCTACGTATGTAAGGCCTGGAGTATGCGGCCCCAGCATGGAGCCCGTACCTTATCAAGAACAAGACGAAATTAGAAAAAGTTCAGAGGTAGGCCACTAGGCTAGTCCCAGAACTAAAAGGCATGAGTTACGAGGAAAGGCTGAGGGAACTGCACCTCACGTCGCTGGAAGACAGAAGAGCTCGGGGAACATGATCACCACATACAAAATTCTCATGGGAATTGGCAAGGTAGACAAGAATGGATTATTTAATACGGGTGGTAAACGCACAAGGGGACACAGGTGGAAAGTGCGTACCCAAATGAGCCACAGATATTAGAAAGAACTTTTTCAATGTCAGAGTAGTTAGTAAATGACTAGGAAGTCATTTAGCACTAGGAAGTGTTGTGGAGGAGGCTGACTCCATACACAGCCTCAAATGTGGATATGATAGAGGTCGAGAAGCTCAGGAACCTGTACACCAGTAGATTGACGGTTGAGAGGCGGGACCAAAGAGCCAAAGCTTAACCCCAGCAAGCACAACGAGGTGAGTACAACTAGGTGAGTACACACACACACACACACACACTCACAGAAGATGACATAGACAAACTGAAGGAATGATCCCACAAATGGCTACTAAAGTTCAACCTAAGTAAATGTAAGGCAATAAAACTATGTGGAGGGAATAGGAAGCCAGACACAGGGGAACCGAAGTCCTCCAAGAAATGGACAGAGAGAAAGATCTAGGAGTTGATATCATACCGAACCTGTCTCCTGAAGCCCCCATCAAAATAATATGATCAGCGGCGTATGCGAGGCTGGCTAACATCAGAACTGTCATTAGAAACTTGTGTAATGAATCATTTAGAACCTTGTATACAACATATGTAAGACTAACCCTTGAGTATGCAGCTCCAGCATGGTACAGCCCATAACTTAAGCACAGAACGAAGCTAGAGAAGGTTCAAAGGCATGCCACTAGACTAGTCCCAGAACTAAGAACCATGAGTTATGAGGAAAGGCTGCGTTAATTGCACCTCGCGCCGCTGGAAGACAGAAGAGTTCGGGGAGACATGGTCACCACATACAATATTTATCAGGGGAATTGAAAGAATAGATAAGAGTAGATTATTTAACACAGGGGCCACACACACAAGGGGACGCAGGTAGAAACTGAGTTACAAATGGTTTTACAAATGACCGTTCATGTTTACCAAATTTCCTGTCATTTTACTCCACCATAGTTGAGGCAGTTGATAGTGGTAAGGATTGTGATGTTGTGTACCTTGACTTAAGCAAAGCTATTGATACAGTGCCACATGAAAGACTGATTAAAAAAATAGAAGCTCATGGTATTGGGGGTGCTATATTAAGCTGGATTAGGGCATGGCTATTCCAAAGGAAACAGAGAGTTAGTATAAATGGGTTAAGTCAGAGTGGGGTAATGTTGTTAGTGGAGTGCCTCAAGGCTCTGTCCTGGGACCTCTGTTGTTTATAATATATATAAATGATTTAGATTCAGGTTTCAGTAGCAACATCTGCAAATTTGCAGATGATACAAAAATCGGTAGGGAAATTAACACGGAAGAAGACTCTCTATCACTTCAAGTTGATCTAAATAGGGTTTTGAAATGGTCAAAAGACTGGCAGATGCAGTTTAATGCTCATAAATGTAAAGTTCTGAGGCTAGGTAATGATGATAGAGTTACAAGATACGAGCTAGATGGTGTTAAGATTGCGAAGTCGGATTGCGAAAGGGATCTGGGAGTTATGATTAGTAAGAATTTTAAACAAAAGGATCAATGCATGAATGTTCGTAATAAGGCAAATAGGACACTGGGATTTATTAATCGAAGCGTTAGTAACAAGACACCTGGTGTGGTTCTTCAGCAATATCTTGCTCTGGTTAGGCCCCATTTAGATTATGCAGTTCAGTTTTGGTCGCCGTACTATAGAATGGGTATAAATTTACTTCAACGTGTCCAGCATAAAATGACTAAGTTAATTCCCCAAATTAGAAATCTTTCATATGAAGAAAGATTAACAAAGCTTAAATTGTATTCACTGGAAAGGCGAAGAGTTAGGGGTGACATGATAGAGGTTTACAAGTGGATGAATGGACATAACAGGGGGGATATTAATAGGGTATTAAAAGTATCAACACAAGACAGAACGCGAAACAATGGGTATAAATTGGATAAATTTAGATTTAGGAAAGACTTGGGTAAATACTGGTTCGGTAACTGGGTTGTTGATTTGTGGAACCAATTACCATGTAACGTGGTGGAGGTGGGGTCCCTCGATTGTTTCAAGCGCGGGTTGGACATGTATATGAGTGGGATTGGGTGGTTATAGAATAGGAGCTGCCTCGTATGGGCCAATAGGCCTTCTGCAGTTACCTTTGTTCTTATGTTCTAAACCCACACATCTGACATCCAGCCCACACATCTGACTCCCAACCCACACATCTGACATCCAGCCCACACGGCTGAAAATAATGGTCGAGGACAGACCGAAAAGTGGTCCCTTCCCATATTTTGAGATGTGTGAGTTGGGAGTCAGATGTGTGGGTTGGGAGTCAGATGTGTGGGTTGGGAGTCAGATGTGTGGGCTGGGAGTCAGATGTGTGGGTTGGGAGTCAGATGTGTGGGTTGGGAGTCAGATGTGTGGGTTGGGAATCAGATGTGTGGGCTGGGAGTCAGATGTGTGGGTTGGGAATCAGATGTATGGGTTGGGAGTCAGATGTGTGGGCTGGGAGTCAGATGTGTGGGTTGGGACTCAAGCCAATACACATCTTTCATTCGTGAAATCGCCAGAGTATAGAGCATATTGAGCGAGGGTTGAAGTAAACTATCTACGTCTCTTCACAGTGTTTGGGTATATCCGAGTTTACCTAA
The DNA here is from genome assembly GCF_040958095.1 of Procambarus clarkii. Classification (NCBI taxonomy): domain Eukaryota; kingdom Metazoa; phylum Arthropoda; class Malacostraca; order Decapoda; family Cambaridae; genus Procambarus; species Procambarus clarkii. The sequence goes on from NC_091182.1 coordinate 40,958,541, forward strand.
ATATTGATATTTATATGTAAACAAAATATAAATTGTTTAACTTTTCCTGGTTACTGGTAATAAGCTTTCGTATATATAAATATATATATTATAATAATAGTATATATATATATATATATATATATATATATATATATATATATATATATATATATATATATATATATATATATATATATATATATATATATATATATATATATATATAAATATATATATATTCACCCTTTGGTTCTGTAAACAGAGCAGTTTCCAGTACGCAAACTCACTATGCCTGGAAACTTTTATAAAGCACGGAATCCGTATTTGATCCTCTGAGATTACTGATAAACTCAGGGTTAGCGAGAGTTAGTTCCGGGGTCAGTTTTTGGAGTCAGTGGTGTCTGATGGTGTTTTATGGGGTGAACTGACTCTGGGGTGTGTGTCAGGGGTGAGCTGACTCTGGGGTGTGTGTCAGGGGTGAGCTGACTCTGGGGTGTGTCAGGGGTGAGTTGACTCTGGGGTGTGTCAGGGGTGTACTGACTCTGGGGTGTGTGTCAGGGGTGTACTGACTCTGGGGTGTGTGTCAGGGGTGTACTGACTCTGGGGTGTGTGTCAGGGGTGAGCTGACTCTGGGGTGTGTCAGGGGTGTACTGACTCTGGGGTGTGTATCAGGGGTGTACTGACTCTGGGGTGTATGTCAGGGGTGTACTGACTCTGGGGTGTGTCAGGGGTGTACTGACTCTGGGGTGTATGTCAGGGGTGTACTGACTCTGGGGTGTGTGTCAGGGGTGAGCTGACTCTGGGGTGTATGTCAGGGGTGTACTGACTCTGGGGTGTGTCAGGGGTGTACTGACTCTGGGGTGTGTGTCAGGGGTGAGCTGACTCTGGGGTGTATGTCAGGGGTGTACTGACTCTGGGGTGTGTGTCAGGGGTGAGCTGACTCTGGGGTGTGTGTCAGGGGTGTACTGACTCTGGGGTGTGTGTCAGGGGTGAGCTGACTCTGGGGTGTGTGTCAGGGGTGAGCTGACTCTGGGGTGTGTTAGGGGTGAACTGACTCTGGGGTGTGTCAGGGGTGAGCTGACTCTGGGGTGTGTGTCAGGGGTGTACTGACTCTGGGGGTGTGTGTCAGGGGTGTACTGACTCTGGGGTGTGTGTCAGGGGTGTGCTGACTCTGGGGTGTGTGTCAGGGGTGTACTGACTCTGGGGTGTGTCAGGGGTGTAGTGACTCTGGGGTGTGTGTCAGGGGTGTACTGACTCTGGGGTGTGTGTCAGGGGTGTACTGACTCTGGGGTGTGTGTCAGGGGTGTACTGACTCTGGGGTGTGTCAGGGGTGTACTGACTCTGGGGTGTATGTCAGGGGTGTACTGACTCTGGGGTGTGTCAGGGGTGAGCTGACTCTGGGGTGTGTGTCAGGGGTGTACTGGTAGTGATCTTTGTGGGGTGTAGTGGAATATGTTACAGAGAGTTGGCTGATCTCTGGTAGGGGGTGTCGTGGAATATGACCAACCTGTCCTCCGACAATGAACGTCGCTTTTCGCACGTAAGGGTTACATAAGGCCAAACGATTGTCGTATTAGAAAATGCAAGTTGCTGGTGAAAGTGACGTTCTGTCCCGTTTTCTGTTTTGGGTCCTCTGGTAGGTTAGGAGAGGACACTTTTCATTGACCGTTTTCTTGACGTTGGGGACCTTAGGAGGACGGACTGATGTGTTAGGATGTGCTGGCTAGAGTCTCTCTAGTGTGTCGTGGTAGTGTGTAGTAGTGTGAGCCTGCCGGGATCTCTCTAGGGTGTGGTAGTGTGTATTAGGGTGAGCTGAGTCGCTTATAACGACGAGTATTGTTAGAGGCAGACTGATGTAGAGACGAGAGAGAGAGAGAGAGAGAGAGAGAGAGAGAGAGAGAGAGAGAGAGAGAGAGAGAGAGAGAGAGAGAGAGAGAGAGAGAGAGAGAGAAAGAGAGAGAGAGAGAGAGAGAGAGAGAGAGAGAGAGAGAGAGAGAGAGAGAGAGAGAGAGAGAGAGAGAGAGAGAGAGAGAGAGAGAGAGAGAGAGAGAAAGAGAGAGAGAGAGACAGACAGACAGACAGACAGGTAGACACAGTCAACCAGAGAAATAGCCAGAAACACAGATCCCAGCAGGAAAGACCTGTGTTTGAAGAAGTCACCTGAGAGCCTGAGTGGCAGGGTTCAACAGAAGAGAAGGAGTTTCTCAGCCTCTCACAGAAGGATCATAAACCTCCAAAAAATAATAAACCTCCCTTTGAGGTTTGAATGGAATAATAAAACCTCCCTTTGAATTCGCCTGAGTGTTTACCAAGTCTTCGCTGTGTGCCCCCCCCCCCTTCCTCCGTGGCAGCCTTCTTCAGACCAAGCCAAGTTAAGCGACTTAGATTTCCTGAAAGAAGATGACGCTTCTCTTTTCATTTTTAACGTTTGGCTGACAAAATAATGATATATATAAAACCCTATAGACATCATAAGACTACACTTTTCCCTTTGGTGGGGCATATGAGGCGTCTATGCCACAGCCAAGTGCACACGTTCGGACACGGGAGGGAGGGACACGTGGGCGCCTTTCAAGAAATATGTAAACAACAACATTAAGGGACAAGCCTTGTGAATGAAGAGCATTAATGGCGGGGCGCTCGACGCTTACCACGTGAGCTGGTAGCTTGTGATGAATGAACATTCAAGGAACCTCTCTCATTGACACTCAGTACCTTGATATCAATGCTTATCAGGATCATAATAACATACTGTCCTAATATTTTTTTTGATTTTCAGTGAATGCCAACAAAAATAAAGGCAAATAAGACTTTTATCAGTAGGTGAAATGTTTATATTATCCAGCATGATGCTCTTTTGTTTGTTTTTGATTTTGTACCAATATATAAAAGCAAATTTTGTTGGATCAAAATAGGAACCCAGATTGGAATCTAAAATTTGAGTCCCAATTAGGAAACAAAAATAGGAATCTAATATACTGATTTATTTTTATTATGAATGAGTTGTATCCAGGTGAGCCATGGCTTGTTGATGCTCACCTACATCATATCTTAAATGGAGCTGTTGTATTGGTTATCAGAGTGATGTTGTGTAATTATTGTAGTAGGGTGAAGGTGTTGTAGTGGTTGTAGTATGGTGAATAATACAGCAGGGTGAAGGTGTTGTATTGGTTATAGTATAGTGAATAATACAGCAGGTGAAGGTGTTGTTTTGGTTGTAGCAGGTTGAAGGTGTTGTAGCGGTTGTAATATGATGAATAACACAGCAGGGTGAAGATGATGCATTGGTTGGAACGTGGCGATGTTATTGTGCTGGTCGATTTGGGGTCAAGGTGTTGTATTGGTTGTAGAAGAGTTAAGGTGTTGTAAAGGTTGTGGTAAGGTGAAAGTCTTGAAATGGTTGCAACAGGATGAATCTTGTTCAATGGTTGCATCAGAGTGAAGGTTGCAGCATTGTAAAAGAGGTGCATATACTCCGTATTAAACACCACCTCGTCACTACACGCACCACTCACCCGTCATGATAAGGAAAATCCTTCTTTGCAGGAAGGTCCTGCAAGAGCCTTCACTCCCTCTGATGATCTCAGAGCTCAGAAATATGCGTATGTCTTGGATGATTCATGAACCGGAAGATACTTCCCTCTTCCTGTGGTTTTCCTATTCGTATCGAGTTATATTGGCGCATTTTCCTCATGCTTACTCCTAACTCCCAGGACCTGCTGCATGGGTAACAGCTTCTCCCCCGTTTCTACCTACACTGACTTTGCGCCCTGGAGAGGCCACTCCAGACCGACCAACTCCATAGTCTCCTGAGACTGATGGATTCCTACTATTACTACTCCTGAAAATTACTTACTACCTACTTATCAATAGCTGCTCTAGCGACGTCTTCATCCGGTCAGGCAGTTCTCTCATTTGCCAGTTCGTACAACGTCAGAGAGGCTCTTGGCGTTTATAACCAGTTACGACATTTAAACAATTAAATTACAATAGCGTAATCTAAGACAAATATTGAGGAGATATACTGGGCCTTGTAGTCCCCTTTATGGACTGTCCAGACTCACATATTATGATTTAGTTGCTAGTATGTGTGCCTGGAAGCCCAGAGATGCAATAGTTCGATCCCACCCCCTAAAATATTCAATGTTTCTAATTGCATATTTACATTCGACATGCCGTGAAGGCTTATTAATTGAGTCTCGTTCTCCAAGGTCAGTGTCAAGCCTTATTTTCCATCACTCTGGCAGTTTTCTCTTATTAAACTTATTTAATTGTTATTTCAGTTGGAACTTTGTGAGTACTCACCTAAACTCCCTCTCTCATAACACAGCAGGAGACGAGGATGATTGTCCCTCACAGTGGGTGATGAAAAGATGATTGTCCCTCACAGTGGGTGATGAAAAGATGATTACCTCAGACAGTGGATGATGAGACAACGACTGCCTATCATTGTGAGGGATTGATATGATGATCACCTCTCTCGGTGAGATATGAAAAGATGATTGCCCCTCACAATGAGCATGAGAGGAGGATTGCCCCTCACAGTCGAGTAAGAAGAAATGATTGACTCTCACAGTGGGGGCATTGAGAGAATGATTGACCCTCACAGTGAGGGGATTGAGAGAATGATTGACCCCTCACAGTGAGGAAAGAAGGGATGATTGACCCTCACAGTGAGGGACAGAGAGAATGATTGACCTCACAGTGAGGGGATTGAGAGAATGATTGACCCCTCACAGTGAGGAAAGAAGGGATGATTGACCCTCACAGTGAGGGACAGAGAGAATGATTGACCTCACAGTGAGGGGATTGAGAGAATGATTGACCCCTCACAGTGAGGGCATTGAGAGAATGATTGACCCTCACAGTGGGGAAAGAAGGGATGATTGCCTCTAACAATAGGGGTGAATGCTTGGAGTGACTCTGTGTACATGCGGCTCAGGCTTGGGTACAAATATTACTGGGAATATGGGATAGATGTTCATGGTAATGACACGAAGTGTAAACTATGTGGTATGTTAAGGTCTCACACCCTTGCCCATTATATTCTTGATTGTCCGTTGATTAGTGTATATAGAAACACTGAGATAAGGACTGTTCCTGAACAAATAGCCTGGATGTGTCACAACGGAAAGGTTGATGATATTCTTGAGAGATATAAGAATTTTGCACCAAGATTGTAATATTTTGTTGAATTATCTGCAGATGTCTTGCAAATTGTCTATACAGTATACCTAGGTCATAAAAGTATTTGTGTGTACGTCTGATACCATACTACTTGTGAAGGAGGAAATGTATATTTTTACCTCTCAAAATGTTTGGTAATGTGTTTATTTGTGATGTGTGTCTATGTATATATTAACACGTTGTACTGGATGGGGTGAGAATAGCTTGAGCTACCTCATCCCTTTGTGTGTATTTTACCTCAATAAACGTATTTCAATTTCAATTTCAATAGGGGTAAGAATGGGTTGCCCCTCACAGTGAGGGACTAGGGGGGGGGGATGCGGGTTCCCAGCCACAACAGTTACACCTACAAAGTGTTAAATGTTTAAATTAAAAATAAAACAGATAAAAAAACCAATATACAAATTTCTGAATTAAAGGAGAACTGCAATTTGATTAAATAGAATTAGTTGAGGTATCATCCCTGAAAGCAAACTATATACAACATACGTAGAGTTGTATATTCATTGTTTATCCTACGACCGAATTTAATTCCATGGTGCAGTTTAAACTTTTGTTAACAAAATTGAATTTTGACGGTAGCAATGGGTTTATTTTTAATCTGATCTGTGAGGTGTCTACTCTGTTCAGATGCCTTGATGGTTTGTATAATTAAAAGATGGGTGATAACAGCCTTGTTTCAGTCTGGCATCTTCACAACATCTTGCATCTTCTTAAGATGCACTTCTAGCGTTGTTGATTTTGATGTTCAGACAACTGATGCAAAGATGATTGTCAGATTCTGACAATCATCTTTGCATCAGAGGACATTAGGTTCCGGAAATTTATGGTCAATTTGGGTTTTAAGGAGAATAAAACAATCATTCTGGAACAATCATTTCTGTCTGGAACATCTTCTCAAGTGATGTATGGTGTTTAGCATGTTAATGTTTTAGGATCAGGTCTTCGGGACAAAAAGTTCATTAGTCACAGTTTGCACTGATCTCAGGTATTTGTTTACACCTTGTCCCCAGGATACAACACTAAGTAGTACACTCACCACACACACACACACACACACACACACACACACACACACACACACACACACACACACATTAACAGCCACTCAGATCATCCTCCACACACAGCAACCCCCCCCCCCCACACACACAGCAACCCCCCCCCCCACACACACAACTCCTACCCACACAGAGCCCCACACACTCTTCACACAGCTCCACACACAAACACACACATCACACACTGAGCAACACCCACGTTTAGCAACTCCCACACACAGCAACCCCCCCCCCCCACACACACACAGCAAGCCCCCCCCACACACACACACACTCCTATTCACCCCACACACAGCTCCACACACATCAACCCACACACAGAACTTTCAACATCCCCCACACAGTTTCACACACCCCACGTACGGTACAACCCCACTCACTTCCCACACTCAGCCACCCACACCCCTACACGCTGCCACCTACACCTCCCACACAGCCGACATAACAGCTCACACACAGCCACCCCCTCACTCCCACAGAGCCACCCACACCGCCCACAAAGAGTCCTACCCATAGACAGAACCACCCACACCCCCAAACACACACATACCAACCCATCCTCCTGAAATGATACTTCGTATTATAACTAAGTGGTAGACTGTACCAATATGTAGTAATGGAGCCCCATTAAGCCATTTTGTGCAACTTTTTTATGGTGACCGCAAAAACTAAAACTAAAAAACTATATATATATATATATATATATATATATATATATATATATATATATATATATATATATATATATATATATATATATATATATATATATATATATATATATATATAAATTTCTCCAGATTCACTAATACATAAGTGTGTTTCTGGTGGTCCATCACGACATATTTGTACTTTCGACACTTGTTACTGTGAGTACTTTAATTTTAGGAGAATGGGTTGCCCACAGAGCCACCAGCAACCCCCGCACCTCACCACCCACACAGAGCACAGAGCACAACCCACACAGAGCACAACCCACACAGAGCACAACCCACACAGAGCACAACCCACACAAAACACAACCCACACCCCATACAGAGCACAACCCACACAGAGCACAACCCACAACCAATAAACTGCCACCCACGCCCACACACACACCACCACCCACACTCCAGACACAATTTACTTAAAATTGATTAATGGCCAGATTTACTCCTGAGAATTCCGAGTTCCCGGCCATATTGTTTGAACTACTTCAAGTGGGAGTTCCCCTAAAAGAGTGTTCCTGTGATTACCTTCAACCATCTTAGGTACGGGTCGCTCTGGGATTTAAATGCTGATGCTATTTGCCTCGATGATTTCGAACACTAACATTTCGTTGATTCAATTGTTTTTGTGAGAGAGGTTGGGAAGAAAAAAACAATGATTTAGTTAATTAGAAATGTTTGAGAGAGATAATTAAGTTCCTGAAGTGGAGTTGACGGCCAAGACCGACGATAATTAGGGTGGGATTCGATCACACGATCTTGTCTACCCTTCTGTGTAGTCCATCATGTAGACCACTGCTACACAGAGTTAAGGAATAATATAGAATGATTATGTACGGTTTGCCGGTTGACAATAAACTAACTAAACATGTATTAAGATCAATGAATTATGAGAGAAACAGATTTTAGGTTCTAATGAAGATTCATTTATTTTCACATTTTAATGAACCTTGAAAAAAGTTCTTCTTTTCCTTATTGTCCCGGTTTTGTTTGAAGAAAATATTGTTAATACAATTTTAATTTGGATGCTTTTATCATCAGGGTGTTATTATGTCTTTCTGATATCGTTTTAAAGGTGAGGTGATATGAGAAGACGAAGGGAATTATCAGGGGGAAAGCGCCAACCCCTTACGACTATATAGCACTGGGAAGGGGTCAGGATGAAGAACTTGGGATGGGACGGGGTGGGAAAAGGAATGGTGCCCAACCCCTTGGTGGACGGTCGGGGGATTGAACGCCGACCTGCATGAAGTCAGACCTTCACTCTACCATCCAGCGCAAGTGGTTGGCCAAAGAGGGAGCTCCAGAATAGGACGGTGGAAGTAACGGGCCCCAATTTACTGGACCACCGTGGAACGAACACTATACCTTCCAGGAGTTTTAAAACTTCTGGAAGGAATATATAGCGAGGAAACCTTGTGTATTCATGCCTTACCTGAAGGTGTTCCGGAATGCAACGTAACGGCTATGAAAATAAACCTTTCAATAATCATTAGAGGATCTTTATCAAGGATTTCGGTCACTTGATTGCTCTTCTAAATCCCGAGAGTAAGAAGATGGAAGCATAGGGAGATTATTCTATGAGATCAACAAGGCCAGCAATGCGTGGATCATATTTAACTAAATATACTTAAGGGAACGCCTGCGGCCTTATTTAGAGCAGTGCCTTATTTTGGGCACTGCTCATGGCTACCACACTTTGAGCAGTGCCTGGAGCTGACTTGCGTCTATTAGCTTCACTACCGTCTACGTCTCCTAGCTTCACTACTGTCTACGTCTTCTAGCTTCACTACTGTCTACGTCTCCTAGCTTCACTACTGTCTACGTCTCCTAGCTTCACTACTGTCTACGTCTCCTAGCTTCACTACTGTCTACGTCTTCTAGCTTCACTACTGTCTACGTCTCCTAGCTTCACTACTGTCTACGTCTTCTAGCTTCACTACCGTCTACGTCTCCTAGCTTCACTACTGTCTACGTCTCCTAGCTTCACTACTGTCTACGTCTCCTAGCTTCACTACCGTCTACGTCTCCTAGCTTCACTACCGTCTACGTCTCCTAGCTTCACTACTGTCTACGCCTCGCCTGTTTCCCCAACAGCAACTTGTGAGAGTAAGAAGCTGGTGTTAAGTGCCTCAACGGGAAACTAACCTACATATGCATCCTTGATTTTTGATTAACATCGTCCAAATGTATTGTAATAACTTGTATTTTTTGTAATGCGTTCTTGGAATGAATACATAACTCCTTGAAATATAACCGTTCCGCGGCGATATATTTTGGTGTGTTCAGGGAACTGGGAATACTCTCTCTTGGGTTAACTATAAACGGGTTTACCTCACTTCTCGTTGAACATGGATTTCTGTTTATGTTTACAGTAAACATGTAAACGACTGTAACTAGAACGACTGTAAACATGTTTACAGTCGTCCTGGAATTTGTTCAGGACGTTTGTATATAGATAAACGTTAACATATATATATATATATATATATATATATATATATATATATATATATATATATATATATATATATATATATATATATATATATATATATATATATATATATCCGTTACCAGATATCAACGTAAGTAAGGGCTTACATATCAACACATGAATGACATCCGTTACCAATAAGAACATGGTGTGTTTTGGGCATGTTAAATAACGCCATTTTCAACAACTTCGTTACAGGCTTATTACATGTTAGCCGACAGACGGGGGGGGGGGTGGAGGAGGGGGGGAGGGCAGGGTAAGTACTTTCTAATTAACAAATGATTATTCTTCATGTTTATTGTTTAACTAAGTAAAGTTTTCATACTCAATCCCTTTCATTTTGTCTCTGTAAAGTTGTATTTTTCTTATTCCCTATTTTCTTTACACCCATGACGTTATTCTTCTCCCATTGTTGTTCCCATGAAGTTACTTAGCCATCGCTTTGTCTCCATTAAGCTGCTCATCTCTCTTTTCCCTATTAAATTTGCCAACTTCCTCTCCGTCATTTATCTTCCCTTACAGCATTTCACCTTCCTTCCCTCATATTTTCCCCTATTAACTTCTCTACCCCCAAACCCCGTTTATATTCCGATAATAATTTCCATATTCACTTCCCCCTTCTCCAATTTCAATGAATTATATCAAAATATCATGGGTGGCGTTGGGTAGAAATGTGGTATTGTTAAAGAATCTAGAATATTTTTTTCTATTGAGAATCACACTCCTGCGGTGTCAGATTTTCCACATTTCCCTACGAATTTCTCCACCATTCCATCGTCATCTCTTCCACCCATTCCTCTGACTGTCACTCTCCTCAATCGTCTGACAACCAGTGACAAGTTATAATGGCACTTAAACTGCCATCACACTTTAGCACTTGTCACCAAACTTGTCACACTACCTTAACAACACTAATACTTCAAATTAGCATCAAAATTGGCTCAACAATTAAGTTTAAAAAAGGGATATAAGAACATGGATATGTGAAATAAGAGTAGAATTATTCACAAATAATATTAACATAATTTTCACAACAATATAAATTGCATATTGGTATTTTAGGATATATTTTGTAATATATTCAAAAAATATATGGGGGTCTTCGCGTCCCACTCCGAAGATCGCCATAAAATGACTTCATCTTGGCGCAAAGTTTGATTTTCCTAATAGGCCGAGCGATTTTCTATCAATTGTTTCCTATTGGTTTATTTTAAATATTGCTATTATATTATATTAATTAGGAACATAAATTATTGATTTAGTTATGTTAGTTTGGGTTAGGTTAAGATAGGTTAGGTTAGGTAGGGTTGGTTAGGTTCGGTCATATATCTACGTTAGTTTTAACTAAAATTATAAAAATATTAGCTCATACATAATTAAATGAATAGCTTTATCATTTCATAAGAAAAAAATGAGAAAAATATTGAAATTCTGGAAAACAAGGCTTATTACGCAAATTGGGCCTTGCATAGTAGGTCAAGAACTGCGTTCTGGCTACTAGGTACAACATATATATATATATATATATATATATATATATATATATATATATATATATATATATATATATATATATATATATATATATATATATATATATATATATATATATATATTTTTTTTTTTTTTTTTTTTTTTAATTTTTATAAATGAAGGGAGTACCACCTCTAGCTGGAAGAAGGGGGACCCATAGCCTCGGAGGAAACCACGCATAACGCATTAGAGGGAATGTTTAGATCCCCTCCAATACAGTTTCTGTGTGCTTTTCTCCTACCACCCCCTTCCTTGAATGTCCTGGACCATTATATATATATATATATATATATATATATATATATATATATATATATATATATATATATATATATATATATATATATATATATATATATATATATATATATATATATATATATATATAGTGAGCTGCAGGTGAGTATATGTATTATGGACAGTGGGGAGGGAAGGAGGGGGGGGGCTATACATACGCATTGTATATCCTTCATAAATGGCAATGAAGAGTTATATTTACCCACTAGAATGAGCAGCTGGCGCGTATATGTATATTTATAGGAAGCAGCATACGCGTATATGTATCCTGTATAATGTCTAAATCATACATCAAAAGATGGAGAAACGACGCCGTTTCGGTCTGTTCTGGACCATTATCAAGTCATGTGCGCTCTATACAGAATACATATTATATGTATCATGTATACTGCGCAGCAGGCGGGTATAAGTATCCTGTATAGTGAGGCAACAGGTGGGAATATGTATCCTGAAGAGTGTTATTGCTTCTCATTCGTTTAACTGTAACGTCTAAACTTGGGAAGAAAGACTCGTTGACCAGCTGGTAATGACAGGCCGCTCGTTGTTAGCGTGATAACGACAAGGGGCGTACCTGGCCATTAATCCCTTGACGCTCTGGTCATACGATAGCAAATACGGCCCCCAATTGCTCCCAATTGCAATTGTTCGCTTCGACAATTGCCGAATTTACTGGCAGATAGAACGCAAGTTTTCAGCGATCCATCGACCGCGTAAGTATTATATATTTGCGCAAAATCTTCCGTTTTCCCGTAGAAAAACACCTGTTTTTTTTGTTTTAAATATGTGCATGATTTAACATAACAAAAAGGTATATGTATCAACAAATTTCATTGTAAAATAGGTATGTATAAGCCACTCGGCTGTCTGAATTGATGACGCAAAATTATTCCACAGGTATAATTATATGACTGTAAATCCAGCCTTTTAACGAGAGATGAAGTGCAGGATGAGAGGCAATAGCCGTACACAATGTTGCCAGGTAGAAAGCCACTTCCATTTTTTTCGCGAAGTGGAATTACATCAAATATGTCCAGTATGTTTCAGACGATATGTTGAGGTAAAACACACAAGCCTTTTCCATGTATCTCTTAACGTAATTGTATCAAAGGTATAATGATTCGAAATGTTGCTGGAGATACAATAAGAAGTACAATGTGTATATATATATATATATATATATATATATATATATATATATATATATATATATATATATATATATATATATATATATATGTTGTTAAATATGACCGAAAAACTAAGATTAATAATTCTAACACGAATTTTCTCAATATTTCTTATGTTTCTTTTTACTGTTCATGGTAATTGAAAAATCAATTCTCCAAAATTCATTTTAATTTCTAGTCTGACGCGACACTTGAACGCGTTTCCTAATAACTCATTACATTTTCAAAGACTTTAGTTTACACACACACACAACTATAACTTGCAAACACTAAACAAAGTTTTAGTATGCTAATATTTAAACAGCTTCTCCAATGGTTTCGTTCCAGACATCATAAGAAGGAAGGTGAAACGCCATGCAACCTCTGAAGAGACAACTAACACAACACCTATACCCCCTATTTGACTATTTTACAGGAACTTCTTTTCCACAGCTCATAAAACGGAGGAAAGGGTCCTGAAAGATATTGTTAATAGGAACGTTATCCCTACAGACAAAAATCAGAAGATACAATTGAAGATTTTGTATAAAACCAAAAAAACGGCCAGCCTACTGATGAAAAACTCTCCAGACACAAAGCAGAACGCTTTAAAATAGACCAACGTCGTCTATGCCTTCAAATGCCCACTTGGGGACTGTAAGCCTCAAAGAACTCAGTATATAGGCAAGACAACAACATCTCTTTCCAGGCGATTAACGATGCATAAGCAACAGGGCTCCATTAAGGAACATATAATCTCTTCCCACAACCAAACCATCACCAGAGAAATCTTAGCAAACAACACAGAAATCATCAATAGATACAGCGATAGCAGGCGGCTTGATATCTGCGAGGCACTACACATCAAGAAGTCAACACCAGCAATCAACAGCCTGTTAATGCACAACGATATTCTACCCACTTTAAGACTCCGTAACAATATAGAAGCATCAGGAAATATGGGCCACTAGGCCCTTTGCTGCTACTTCTATTCTTACCTTTCATCTATACCCATTGAACCGTGTTCTGTCTTGTGTTGAAAGTTTGTTCACCTCATCCAAAACTGTTGTAACATATCACCTCATCCAAATGCGAGTATATACAACAAAAGCTGCTTAAATATTAGCATAGGAAAACTCTGTTTAGTGTTTGCAGGTTATAGTTGTGTGTGTGTAAACTAAAGTCTTTGAAAATGTAATAAGTTATTACGAAACGCGTTCAAGTGTCGCGTCAGACTGGAAATTAAAATGAATTTTGGAGAATTGATTTTTCAATTACCATCAACAGTAAAAAGAAACATAAGAAATATTGAGAAAATTCGTGATAGAATATATATATATATATGCCTATACTTGCATAAACCACAAGTGAAGATAAACAATCTTTGGACAACACCCACCAGTGGGACTCGAACCCAGAAAGCACAACTACCTTCCAGTAGCTGGCATAACTAGTATGCTTTAACCCACTACGCCATCAGACCTTACAAAAGAAGTAGATAGTTCGAGATATATATATCTCAAACATCTCTACCTCCCGAAGGCACCAGATGAGTGAGGGGTCAGTCTGCAATTTTCGTCAAGCCACTGTCAATGTGAGAGAACTCGTGTCCAGCTTATAAGCCTATACTTGCATAAACCACAAGTGAAGATAAACAATCTTTGGACAACACCCACCAGTGGGACTCGAACCCAGAAAGCACAACTACCTTCCAGTAGCTGGCATAACTAGTATGCTTTAACCCACTACGCCATCAGACCTTACAAAAGAAGTAGATAGTTCGAGATATATATATCTCAAACATCTCTACCTCCCGAAGGCACCAGATGAGTGAGGGGTCAGTCTGCAATTTTCGTCAAGCCACTGTCAATGTGAGAGAACTCGTGTCCAGCTTATAAGCCTATACTTGCATAAACCACAAGTGAAGATAAACAATCTTTGGACAACACCCACCAGTGGGACTCGAACCCAGAAAGCACAACTACCTTCCAGTAGCTGGCATAACTAGTATGCTTTAACCCACTACGCCATCAGACCTTACAAAAGAAGTAGATAGTTCGAGATATATATATCTCAAACATCTCTACCTCCCGAAGGCACCAGATGAGTGAGGGGTCAGTCTGCAATTTTCGTCAAGCCACTGTCAATGTGAGAGAACTCGTGTCCAGCTTATAAGCCTATACTTGCATAAACCACAAGTGAAGATAAACAATCTTTGGACAACACCCACCAGTGGGACTCGAACCCAGAAAGCACAACTACCTTCCAGTAGCTGGCATAACTAGTATGCTTTAACCCACTACGCCATCAGACCTTACAAAAGAAGTAGATAGTTCGAGATATATATATCTCAAACATCTCTACCTCCCGAAGGCACCAGATGAGTGAGGGGTCAGTCTGCAATTTTCGTCAAGCCACTGTCAATGTGAGAGAACTCGTGTCCAGCTTATAAGCCTATACTTGCATAAACCACAAGTGAAGATAAACAATCTTTGGACAACACCCACCAGTGGGACTCGAACCCAGAAAGCACAACTACCTTCCAGTAGCTGGCATAACTAGTATGCTTTAACCCACTACGCCATCAGACCTTACAAAAGAAGTAGATAGTTCGAGATATATATATCTCAAACATCTCTACCTCCCGAAGGCACCAGATGAGTGAGGGGTCAGTCTGCAATTTTCGTCAAGCCACTGTCAATGTGAGAGAACTCGTGTCCAGCTTATAAGCCTATACTTGCATAAACCACAAGTGAAGATAAACAATCTTTGGACAACACCCACCAGTGGGACTCGAACCCAGAAAGCACAACTACCTTCCAGTAGCTGGCATAACTAGTATGCTTATAAGATAGAGATGTTTGAGATATATATATCTCGAACTATCTACTTCTTTTGTAAGGTCTGATGGCGTAGTGGGTTAAAGCATACTAGTTATGCCAGCTACTGGAAGGTAGTTGTGCTTTCTGGGTTCGAGTCCCACTGGTGGGTGTTGTCCAAAGATTGTTTATCTTCACTTGTGGTTTATGCAAGTATAGGCTTATAAGCTGGACACGAGTTCTCTCACATTGACAGTGGCTTGACGAAAATTGCAGACTGACCCCTCACTCATCTGGTGCCTTCGGGAGGTAGAGATGTTTGAGATATATATATCTCGAACTATCTACTTCTTTTGTAAGGTCTGATGGCGTAGTGGGTTAAAGCATACTAGTTATGCCAGCTACTGGAAGGTAGTTGTGCTTTCTGGGTTCGAGTCCCACTGGTGGGTGTTGTCCAAAGATTGTTTATCTTCACTTGTGGTTTATGCAAGTATAGGCTTATAAGCTGGACACGAGTTCTCTCACATTGACAGTGGCTTGACGAAAATTGCAGACTGACCCCTCACTCATCTGGTGCCTTCGGGAGGTAGAGATGTTTGAGATATATATATCTCGAACTATCTACTTCTTTTGTAAGGTCTGATGGCGTAGTGGGTTAAAGCATACTAGTTATGCCAGCTACTGGAAGGTAGTTGTGCTTTCTGGGTTCGAGTCCCACTGGTGGGTGTTGTCCAAAGATTGTTTATCTTCACTTGTGGTTTATGCAAGTATAGGCTTATAAGCTGGACACGAGTTCTCTCACATTGACAGTGGCTTGACGAAAATTGCAGACTGACCCCTCACTCATCTGGTGCCTTCGGGAGGTAGAGATGTTTGAGATATATATATCTCGAACTATCTACTTCTTTTGTAAGGTCTGATGGCGTAGTGGGTTAAAGCATACTAGTTATGCCAGCTACTGGAAGGTAGTTGTGCTTTCTGGGTTCGAGTCCCACTGGTGGGTGTTGTCAAAGATTGTTTATCTTCACTTGTGGTTTATGCAAGTATAGGCTTATAAGCTGGACACGAGTTCTCTCACATTGACAGTGGCTTGACGAAAATTGCAGACTGACCCCTCACTCATCTGGTGCCTTCGGGAGGTAGAGATGTTTGAGATATATATATCTCGAACTATCTACTTCTTTTGTAAGGTCTGATGGCGTAGTGGGTTAAAGCATACTAGTTATGCCAGCTACTGGAAGGTAGTTGTGCTTTCTGGGTTCGAGTCCCACTGGTGGGTGTTGTCCAAAGATTGTTTATCTTCACTTGTGGTTTATGCAAGTATAGGCTTATAGGCCTATAAAGATAGGTTAGGTTAGGTTAGGTAGCCGAAAAAGTTAGGTTAGGTTAGGTTAGGTAGGTTAGGTAGTCGAAAAACAATTAATTCGTGAAAACTTGGCTTATTAGGCAAATTGGGCCCTGAATAGTAGGCTGAGAAGTGCGTTCTGGCTACTAGGTACGACATATATATATATATATATATATATATATATATACATATATATATATATATATATATATATATATATATATATATATATATATATATATATATACCCAAATGCGATCAAGATCACCATCACCCCTGAATGGTGATGGTGATTTGATAAAAGCTATGCCCAAGATTACTCTCCGAGTGCCGGCGGGGAAGTGGTTCAAATAGCTTCGGCTATCACTTCCTTATGTCCGGTCGTGATGGTTAAGTGGGTTAAGGCGTTCTGTACATACCAGTTGCGTTGCTCCTGGCAGTATGGGTTCGAGTCACTTCTGGGATGTGAGTTTTCAGTTACATATAGTCCTAGGGACCATTCAGGCTTGTTCGTATATATATATATATATATATATATATATATATATATATATATATATATATATATATAACTGAAAACTCACACCCCAGAAGTGACTCGAACCCATACTCCCAGAAGCAACGCAACTGGTATGTACAAGACGCCTTAATCCACTTGACCATCACGACCGGACATAATGAGGTGATAGCCGAGGCTATATGAACCACCCCACCGCCGGCACTCGGATAGTTATCTTGGGCATAGCATTTTACCAAATCACCTCATTCTTTGGGGCACACGTGAGGAACACAAATGCGAACAAGCCTGAATGGTCCCCAGGACATATGTAACTGAAAACTCACACCCCAGAAGTGACTCGAACCCATACTCCCAGAAGCAACGCAACTGGTATGTACAAGATGCCTTAATCCACTTGACCATCACGACCGGACATAATGAGGTGATAGCCGAGGCTATAATTTGTTAGAATTATTAATCTTACTTTTTCGGGTTAGAATTATTAATCTTACTTTTTCGGTGTTAGAATTATTAATCTTACTTTTTCGGGTTAGAATTATTAATCTTACTTTTTCGGGTTAGAATTATTAATCTTAATTTTTCGGGTTAGAATTATTAATCTTACTTTTTCGGGTTAGAATTATTAATCTTACTTTTTCGGGTTAGAATTATTAATCTTACTTTTTCGGTGTTAGAATTATTAATCTTACTTTTTCGGTGTTAGAATTATTAATCTTACTTTTTCGGGTTAGAGTTAATAATCTTACTTTTTCGGGTTAGAATTATTAATCTTACTTTTTCGGTCATATTTAATAATATATATATATATATATATATATATATATATATATATATATATATATATATATATATATATATATATATATATATATATATATATATATATATATATATATATATATATATTATTAAATATGACCGAAAAAGTAAGATTAATAATTCTAACACGAATTTTCTCAATCTTTCGTACATTACGCTTCACTGTTGGAGGTAAATCAAAAATCACTTCTCCAAAATTCATTTTTATTTCTATTTCCAATATAGAAGCATCAAGAAATATGGACCAATAGGCTTTCTACAAACACTTCTATTCAATACCCATTGTTTCTGTTCTGTCTTGTGTTGATACTTTTAATACCCTATTAATATCCCCTCCTGTTCTGTCTTGTGTTAATGCCACATCACCCTTCCCACCTCACTCAAATGTAGATATAATATCAGAGAGACGTAAGTTCTAATCAGTTGTGTATTTGTGAAGTCTTTGAAAATGTAATAAGTTTTACGAAACGAGGCCCGTGTCGCGTCAGACTAGAAATAAAAATGAATTTTGGAGAAGTGATTTTTGATTTACCTCCAACAGTGAAGCGTAATGTACGAAAGATTGAGAAAATTCGTGTTAGAATTATTAATCTTACTTTTTCGGTCATATTTAATAATATATGTCTACAGGAAAGACTGCTACCAAAATATACTAATATATATATATATATATATATATATATATATATATATATATATATATATATATATATATATATATATATATATATATATATATATATATATATACAGATGTGCAGCAATCTAAGACATTATTACCAGTGATATATTGAATAAATGCGGGTATGGAACAACCAATTAAAATACTATTTTGTTACTGTAATGTCTTCTTATGAAAAAAAATAATAGTGAAGAAGTAGCACAGTCAAGAAATTAATAGTGAGAATGTTGCCCGTCACTGTACGCCACCCACAAGTCCGTCACCGCTCGCCACACATACAAGCGTAGTCTTAGCAACAGTCGTAATAGTAGTAACAATCGTTACTATAAGAGTAACACACAAATGTTACTGTTACTACGACTAATTCTGTGACTAATCCTGTGACTAATCCTAGTAGTAGGCATCCATCAGTCTAGGAAGACTATGGTGACACCGCTGTGGCGAGCGGTGTCAAGCGCTCGTGGTGTGTGTAGCGAGCGGTGTCAAGCGCTCGTGGTGTGTGTGTGTGACGAGCGGTGTCAAGCGCTCGTGGTGTGTGTGTGTGGCGAGCGGTGTCAAGCGCTCATGGTGTGTGTGTGGCGAGCGGTGTCAAGCGCTCGTGGTGTGTGTGTGTTGCGAGCGGTGTCAAGAGCTCGTGGTGTGTGTGTGGCGAGCGGTGTCAAGCGCTCGTGGTGTGTGTGGCGAGCGGTGTCAAGCGCTCGTGGTGTGTGTGTGTGGCGAGCGGTGTCAAGAGCTCGTGGTGTGTGTGTGGCGAGCGGTGTCAAGCGCTCGTGGTGTGTGTGTGGCGAGCGGTGTCAAACGCTCGTGGTGTGTGTGGCGAGCGGTGTCAAGCGCTCGTGGTGTGTGTGGCGAGCGGTGTCAAACACTCGTGGTGTGTGTGTGTGTGTGGCGAGCGGTGTCAACCGCTCGTGGTGTGTGTGGCGAGCGGTGTCAAACGCTCGTGGTGTGTGTGGCGAGCGGTGTCAAGCGCTCGTGGTGTGTGTGGCGAGCGGTCTCAAGCGCTCACGGTGTGTGTGTGTGGCGAGCGGTGTCAAGCGCTCGTGGTGTGTGTGGCGAGCGGTGTCAAGCGCTCGTGGTGTGTGTGGCGAGCGGTGTCAAGCGCTCACGGTGTGTGTGTGTGGCGAGCGGTGTCAAGCGCTCGTGGTGTGTGTGTGTGGCGAGCGGTGTCAAACGCTCGTGGTGTGTGTGGCGAGCGGTGTCAAGCGCTCGTGGTGTGTGTGGCGAGCGGTGTCAAGCGCTCACGGTGTGTGTGTGTGGCGAGCGGTGTCAAGCGCTCGTGGTGTGTGTGTGTGGCGAGCGGTGTCAAACGCTCGTGGTGTGTGTGACGAGCGGTGTCAAGCGCTCACGGTGTGTGTGGCGAGCGGTGTCAAGCGCTCGTGGTGTGTGTGGCGAGCGGTGTCAAGCGCTCACGGTGTGTGTGTGTAGCGAGCAGTGTCAAGCGCTCGTGGTGTGTGTGGCGAGCGGTGTCAAGCGCTCACGGTGTGTGTGGCGAGCGGTGTCAAGCGCTCACGGTGTGTGTGGCGAGCGGTGTCAAACGCTCGTGGTGTGTGTGTGGCAAGCGGTGTCAAGCGCTCACGGTGTGTGTGGCGAGCGGTGTCAAGCGCTCGTGGCGTGTGTGTGGCGAGCGGTGTCAAGCGCTCGTGGTGTGTGTGTGTGTGGCGAGCGGTGTCAAGCGCTCGTGGTGTGTGTGGCGAGCGGTGTCAAGCGCTCACGGTGTGTGTGTGTGGCGAGCGGTGTCAAACGCTCGTGGTGTGTGTGGCGAGCGGTGTCATGCGCTCGTGGTGTGTGTGGCGAGCGGTGTCAAGCGCTCACGGTGTGTGTGTGTGGCGAGCGGTGTCAAGCGCTCGTGGTGTGTGTGTGTGGCGAGCGGTGTCAAACGCTCGTGGTGTGTGTGGCGAGCGGTGTCAAGCGCTCACGGTGTGTGTGGCGAGCGGTGTCAAGCGCTCGTGGTGTGTGTGGCGAGCGGTGTCAAGCGCTCACGGTGTGTGTGTGTGGCGAGCAGTGTCAAGCGCTCGTGGTGTGTGTGGCGAGCGGTGTCAAGCGCTCACGGTGTGTGTGGCGAGCGGTGTCAAGCGCTCACGGTGTGTGTGGCGAGCGGTGTCAAACGCTCGTGGTGTGTGTGTGGCAAGCGGTGTCAAGCGCTCACGGTGTGTGTGGCGAGCGGTGTCAAGCGCTCGTGGTGTGTGTGGCGAGCGGTGTCAAGCGCTCGTGGTGTGTGTGGCGAGCGGTGTCAAGCGCTCGTGGTGTGTGTGTGTGGCGAGCGGTGTCAAGCACTCGTGGTGTGTGTGGCGATCGGTGTCAAGCGCTCGTGGTGTGTGTGTGTGTGGCGAGCGGTGTCAAGCGCTCGTGGTGTGTGTGGCGAGCGGTGTCAAGCGCTCACGGTGTGTGTGTGTGGCGAGCGGTGTCAAGCGCTCGTGGTGTGTGTGGCGAGCGGTGTCAAGCGCTCGTGGTGTGTGTGTGTGGCGAGCGGTGTCAAGCACTCGTGGTGTGTGTGGCGAGCGGTGTCAAGCGCTCGTGGTGTGTGTGTGTGGCGAGCGGTGTCAAACGCTCGTGGTGTGTGTGTGGCGAGCGGTGTCAAGCGCTCGTGGTGTGTGTGGCGAGCGGTGTCAAGCGCTCGTGGGTGTGTGGCGAGCGGTGTCAAGCGCTCGTGGTGTGTGTGTGTGGCAAGCGGTGTCAAACGCTCCTGGTGTGTGTGTGGCGAGCGGTGTCAAACGCTCGTGGTGTGTGTGTGTGGCGAGCGGTGTCAAGCGCTCGTGGTGTGTGTGGCGAGCGGTGTCAAACGCTCGTGGTGTGTGTGTGTGGCGAGCGGTGTCAAGCGCTCGTGGTGTGTGTGGCGAACGGTATCAAGCGCTCGTGGTGTGTGTGTGTGGCGAGCGGTGTCAAGCGCTCGTGGTGTGTGTGCGTTTGGCGAGCGGTGACGGGCTTGTGGGCGTGGTGACGGTGACGGGCTTGTGGGCGTGGTGACGGTGACGGGCTTGTGGGCGTGGTGACAGTGACGGGCTTGTGGCGTGGTAACAGTGGCGGGTGAGCGGTGACGGGCTTGTGGGCGTGGTAACAGTGACGGGTGAACGGTGACGGGCTTGTGGGCGTGGTAACAGTGACGGGCGAGCGGTGACGGACTTATGGGCGTGGTAACAGTGACGGGCGAGCGGTGACGGGCTTGTGGCCGTGGTAACGGTGACGGGCGAACGTTGACGGGCTTGTGGGCGTGGTAACGGGCTTGTGGGCGTGGTAACAGTGACGGGCGATCGGTGACGGGCTTGTGGGCGTGGTAACGGTAACGGGCGAGCGGTGACGGGCTTGTGGGCGTGGAAACGGTGACGGGCGAGCGGTGACGGGCTTGTGGGCGTGGTAACGGTGACGGGCGAGCGGTGACGGGCTTGTGGGCATGGTAACAGTGACGGGCTTGTGGGCATGGTAACAGTGACGGGCTTGTGGGCGCGGTAACGGTGACAGGCGAGCGGTGACGGGCTTGTGGGCGTGGTAACGGTGACGGGCGAGCGGTGACGGGCTTGTGGGCGTGGTAACGGTGACGGGCGAGCGGTGACGGGCTTGTGGGCGTGGTAACAGTGGCGGGCTTGTATGTTCATTCTCTTTCCCCTCCCCATTCCTTACCCCTCTTCTCTTACCCCTTATCCTACTTCTCTGTAGATAAGGAGGAACTTGAGTTTGCAGGGACGTCAGCGAACAGTTGTTTTCGTGTGTGAAGACACTCTTTTATCTGTCAAAAAACACTCCAGTCCACTGCTTGTCTTCTCCAAGAAATACGTCCGGTTTACGCTGAGGAAACTCTGTGTTTCCAGGCGATACGGCCGTTGTATCAGGCGATATGGCCGTTATACAAGTCGATATGGCCGTGGTCGCAGGTGGTACGACCTCTCTTTAAGACGGAACGGATGCTAGGCAAGACGGTGCGACCGCTGAACAAGGCGCGCTGGACGACGGAGTAGCTTTTTAGGTAGACACCGCCTGGAGCGTTCCAGTAGGCGGGGAGGCTCCTGTCTTGTTCCGTCAGGGGCTGAGGGCCACTGGCCAGGGGTGGAGGTGGTCTGGGTGGGGGGTGGGGGGATGGGGTCACGTGGTTGGTGGTGGGTGGGGGTGAAGAATGATGAGGGGTTGGGGTCAGTACGTGGGTCGTGGAGGGTGGGGGTGGGGGTGAAGAATGATGAGGGGTTGGGGTCAGTACGTGGGTCGTGGGGGGTGGGGGTGAATTATGATGGGGTGTTGGGGTGATGTGGGCCGTGGAGGGTGGGGGTGGGGGTGAATTATGACGGGGGGATGGGGTCACGTGTGTCGTGGAGGGTGGGAGTGAATTTTGATGGGGGGATGGGGTCACGTGTGTCGTGGAGGGTGGGGGTGAATTTTGATGGGGGGATGGGGTCACGTGTGTCGTGGAGGGTAGGGGTGAATTTTGATGGGGGGTTGGGGTGACGTGTGTCGTGGAGGGTAGGAGTGAATTTTAATGGGGGGATGGGGTCACGTGTGTCGTGGAGGGTGGGGGTGAATTTTGATGGGGGGATGGGGTGACGTGTGTCGTGGAGGGTGGGGGTGAATTTTGATGGGGGGTTGGGGTGACGTGTGTCGTGGGGGGTGGGGGTGAATTTTGATGGGGGGATGGGGTCACGTGTGTCGTGGAGGGTGGGGGTGAATTTTGATGGGGGGTTGGGGTGACGTGTGTCGTGGAGGGTGGGGGTGAATTTTGATGGGGGTTTGGGGTGACGTGTGTCGTGGAGGGTGGGGGTGAATTTTGATGGGGGGATGGGGTGACGTGTGTCGTGGGGGGTGGGGGTGAATTTTGATGGGGGGATGGGGTCACGTGTGTCGTGGAGGGTGGGGGTGAATTTTGATGGGGGGTTGGGGTCACGTGTGTCGTGGAGGGTGGGGGTGAATTTTGATGGGGGGTTGGGGTGACGTGTGTCGTGGAGGATAGGGGTGAATTTTGATGGGGGGATGGGGTGACGTGTGTCGTGGAGGGTGGGGGTGAATTTTGATGGGGGGATGGGGTGACGTGTGTCGTGGGGGGTAGGGGTGAATTTTGATGGGGGGATGGGGTCACGTGTGTCGTGGAGGGTGGGGGTGAATTTTGATGGGGGGTTGGGGTGACGTGTGTCGTGGAGGGTGGGGGTGAATTTTGATGGGGGGTTGGGGTGACGTGTGTCGTGGAGGGTAGGGGTGAATTTTGATGGGGGGTTGGGGTGACGTGTGTCGTGGAGGGTGGGGGTGAATTTTGATGGGGGGATGGGGTCACGTGTGTCGTGGAGGGTAGGGGTGAATTTTGATGGGGGGATGGGGTCACGTGTGTCGTGGAGGGTGGGGGTGAATTTTGATGGGGGGATGGGGTGACGTGTGTCGTGGAGGGTAGGGGTGAATTTTGATGGGGGGATGGGGTCACGTGTGTCGTGGAGGGTGGGGGTGAATTTTGATGGGGGGATGGGGTCACGTGTGTCGTGGAGGGTGGGGGTGAATTATGACGGGGGGATGGGGTGACGTGTGTCGTGGAAGGTGGGGGTGAATTTTGATGGGGGGATGGGGTCACGTGGGTCGTGGAGGGTGAGGGTGGGGGTGAAGGCTGATGGGGGGAAGGAGTCACGTGGGTCGTGGAGGGTGGGGGTGGGGGTGAAGGATAATGAGGGGAAGGAGTCACGTGGGTCGTGGAGGGTGGGGGTGAAGGCTGATGGGGGGATGGGGTCACGTTGGTGTTGGAGGGTGGGGGTGAATTATTATGGGGGGATGGGGTCACGTGGGTTGTGGAGGGTGGGGGTGGGGGTGAATTATGAGGGGGGGAAGGGGTGACGTGTGTCGTGGAGGGTGGGGGTGAATTATTATGGGGGGAAGGGGTGACGTGTGTCGTGGAGGATTTGAGTGAATTTTGATGGGGGGAAGGGGTGACGTGTGTCGTGGAGGGTGGGGGTGAATTATTATGGGGGGATGGGGTCACGTGGGTCGTGGAGGGTGGGGATGATGGCTGATGGTTGGATGGGGTCAGGGGGGTCGTGGGGGGTGGGGAAGACTAAGAGGGGTCGTAGAGCCTCCAGTACGGCTTAAATTGCGCGGAGGTTCGTAAAGGCGGTACAGGGTCGTACTGGGCTAGGCATGTCTTGCCCTGCCGGACAGGTGGTGGAGGATAGGCAGGGTGATGGAGTCTAGCCCAGTGTCGGTGGAGTGGTGGAGGACAGGCAGGGCGATGGAGGCTAGCCCAGTGTCGGTGGAGTGAAAGACAGGGAGGGCGATGGAGGGCAGGGACGGTGGCGAAGAATGCTGGAGTACAGCTTCGAGGGTCGTGAAGGAATGCGAAGTCGGGGTAGCTTGCGTACGGTATCTCTAGGTGCGCGCTCTTCAGCAATCCGCTGAGCATCTACCAGCTGAGGCTTTAGCTGACCCCGCTGAGCGTCTACCCGCTGACCATCTAGCGGTATAGGCGGGAACGAGGGAAAGACCTGCACAGGCGGGTAGGGACAATATCTCCACTCCCTACCTGCCACAGAGGTGCCGCCCCTGAGTAAGGCCCTGAGGCCCTTCTTGTACTTCTAGAGAAGCATTAACAATGCCGTCAGGAGGTTTGCCACCACTATGCCCACGTACAGCAGCAGCTGCTGCAGGAGCTGCTGTACACCTAGCAGGAGGAGGCCCACAGGACTGGCACCATCCTCAGCACCGCTCAGAGACCGGGCCCCAGGAGCCACGTCCCCGCCGGCACCCAGAACAGTATGGCCGCTACCCAACAGGGTGTCTACTAACATGCTTTTCATTTACACGTTTAACTTTTATATTTAAATTTTTTTGTTTTATATTTTTATTTTAAACTTTTTCTTTCTTGAAACAGAGCTCTTAGTTGTCTGTAACTAAGATTTCGTCTCGAACGATGGCAGCGAGCAAGCATTGTCCTCTCTCCTTCCCTTCCTTCTCTTTCAACCTTCCCTTCCTTCTCTTTCAACCCCCTTCCTTCTCTTTCAACCCCCTTCCTTCTCTTTCAACCCCCTTCCTTCTCTTTCAACCCCCTTCCTTCTCTTTCAACCCCCTTCCTTCTCTTTCAACCTCCCCTTCCTTCTCTTTCAACCTTCCCTTCCTTCGACTTGTGTGGGAACCGACCTGTGAGATTTATATTTATTTAATTTATATGAATTTATATTTACGTTAATTTATATACTTCGATAGCAATTTGTATAATGATAAGTGGACTGTATTTCTGCAATAATCTTATAATCTCACAAATCGATCCTCTACACATTAGGAGGGGTTTATTAGTTTATATATGCAGCCAATCAAACTACAGGAATAGACTACATACATTGAAAAGGTTCCTTATCTTATAGTACAGCAGGTTAGTCCACCAGGTATAACTAGGGTGTAGACACCAAATTATCCTCTTTGAGGTAGCTTCCATCACCCAGTAACTGGTGCACAAACTCTTGCATCCTCGTCTTGACCTGTCAAAAGTGCGCTAGCTGTGAAGCCAGATACCTATATATGACAAGCTATATCAGAGAAAACTGTACATGGAACATTGAAGACCTGGCTTAATTACCTTTAGTTTGAGGCTTCCACGTGATCTAACCGGGTCACCCTACATCCTGACATTAATGGCCATAAATGAATGATAAACGGGTTTCGGAAAGAACACTTAACTTGAATTGTAGACATCGTGTTGGAGATGGTACCTTTGGTTTCCATAACACTACGTCCAAGTAAAATTAACAGGAGCCGAATTTGCTCCCGTGTGAGCCTCTGGTCTCGTTATAAACAATGGCTGTTTAACACTCCATACTATTGACGTTACTGGCCGACATTGTCCAGAATGATAGGAGCCGAATTTGCTCCACACATCTCGGAGGTGACACAACAATGGCTGCTCTCCTTCCTCACTCACGCCTGGCCTACTTTGTCCAGATTTCAGAAAGTGATAGAAGGGTCACATTTACTCTACTTTAATATTGATAATTAAGTTAATTTATATAAGATGTTTTTATGATGGTAAAGTCCAAAGACTAATGTATTTAAGAATAATTCCCAGCAGAATAGCTGGTGAATTATAATAGTATGTGGTGATGATATCCCGTTTTCTTTAGATGGTAATTCCACTACAAGTTACGTTTTCTATGGGTTACTTGTTTATACAACACAGCTTTTATCTGTCTGTATGATATTATTGTTAAATGGTGTCGGATTTTCCGACAACTTGGAAACGCAACACTACCAGACTGAGAGACGCAACACTACCAGACTGAGAGACATAACACTACCAGACTGAGAGACGCAACACTACCAGACTGAGAGACGGAACACTACCAGACTGAGAGACGGAACACTACCAGACTGAGAGACGGAACACTACCAGACTGAGAGACGGAACACTACCAGACTGAGAGACGGAACACTACCAGACTGACAGACGGAACACTACCAGACTGAGAGACGCAACACTACCAGACTGAGAGACGGAACACTACCAGACTGAGAGACGGAACACTACCAGACTGAGAGACGGAACACTACCAGACTGAGAGACGGAACACTACCAGACTGAGAGACGGAACACTACCAGACTGACAGACGGAACACTACCAGACAGAGAGACGGAACACTACCAGACTGAGAGACGCAACACTTCCAGACTGAGAGACGGAACACTACCAGACTGAGACGGAACACTACCAGACTGAGAGACGCAACGCTACCAGACTGAGAGACGGTACACTACCAGACTGAGAGACGGAACACTACCAGACTGAGAGACGCAACACTATCAGACTGAGAGACGGTACACTACCAGACTGAGAGACGGAACACTACCAGACTGAGAGACGGAACACTACCAGACTGAGAGACGGAACACTACCAGACTGACAGACGGAACACTACCAGACTGAGAGACGCAACACTACCAGGCTGAGAGACGGAACACTACCAGACTGAGAGACGGAACACTACCAGACTGAGAGACGGAACGCTACCAGACTAAGAGACGGAACACTACCAGACTGAGAGACGGAACACTACCAGACTGACAGACGGAACACTACCAGACTGACAGACGGAACACTACCAGACAGAGAGACGGAACACTACCAGACTGAGAGACGCAACACTACCAGACTGAGAGACGGAACACTACCAGACTGAGACGGAACACTACCAGACTGAGAGACGCAACGCTACCAGACTGAGAGACGGTACACTACCAGACTGAGAGACGGAACACTACCAGACTGAGAGACGCAACACTATCAGACTGAGAGACGGTACACTACCAGACTGAGAGACGGTACACTACCAGACAGAGAGACGGTACACTACTAGACTGAGAGACGCAACACTACCAGACAGAGAGACGCAACGCTACCAGACTGAGAGACGGAACACTACCAGACTGAGAGACGCAACGCTACCAGACTGAGAGACAGAACACTACCAGACTGAGAGACGGTACACTACCAGACTGAGAGACGCAACACTACCAGACAGAGAGACGCAACGCTACCAGACTGAGAGACGGAACCCTACCAGACTAAGGGACGCAACACTACCAGACTGAGAGATGCAACACTACCAGACTGAGAGACGCAACGCTACCAGACTGAGAGACGCAACGCTACCAGACTGACAGACGCAACGCTACCAGACTGAGAGATGCAACGCTACCAGACTGAGAGACGGAACACTACCAGACTGAGAGACAGAACACTACCAGACTGAGAGACGCAACACTACCAGACTGAGAGACGGAACACTACCAGACTGAGAGCCGCAAGGCAACCAGATTGAGAAACGCAACGCTACCAGACTGAGAGACGCAACGCTACCAGACTGAGGGACGCAACGCTACCAGACTGAGAGACGGAACCCTACCAGACTGAGAGACGGAAAACTACCAGACTGAGAGACGCAACACTAACAGACTGAGAGACGGAACTCTACCAGACTGAGAGACGGAACACTACCAGACTGAGAGACGGTACACTACCAGACTAAGAGACGCAACACTACCAGACTGAGAGACGTAGAGATATATGAGAGACTGATATATATATATATATATATATATATATATATATATATATATATATATATATATATATATATATATAATATATATATATATATATATATATATATATATATTATATATATATATATATATATATATATATATACATATATATATATATATATATATATATATATATATATATATATATATATATATATATATATATATATATATATATATATATATATATATTTTGGTAGCAGTCTTTCCTGTAGACATATATTATTAAATATGACCGAAAAAGTATATATATATATATATATATATATATATATATATATATATATATATATATATATATATATATATATATATACTATATATATTATTATATAATTATATATATATATATATATATATAATTTGTTAGAATTATTAATCTTACTTTTTCGGGTTAGAATTATTAATCTTACTTTTTCGGTGTTAGAATTATTAATCTTTCTTTTTCGGGTTAGAATTATTAATCTTACTTTTTCGGGTTAGAATTATTAATCTTACTTTTTCGGGTTAGAATTATTAATCTTACTTTTTCGGGTTAGAATTATTAATCTTACTTCTTCGGGTTAGAAATATTAATCTTACTTTTTCGGGTTAGAATTATTAATCTTACTTCTTCGGGTTAGAAATATTAATCTTACTTTTTCGGGTTAG
Organism: Procambarus clarkii; assembly: GCF_040958095.1. Lineage (NCBI taxonomy): Eukaryota > Metazoa > Arthropoda > Malacostraca > Decapoda > Cambaridae > Procambarus > Procambarus clarkii. Next base: position 40,987,861 of record NC_091182.1, read on the forward strand.
AATTATTAATCTTACTTTTTCGGTGTTAGAATTATTAATCTTACTTTTTCGGTGTTAGAATTATTAATCTTACTTTTTCGGGTTAGAAATATTAATCTTACTTTTTCGGGTTAGAATTATTAATCTTACTTTTTCGGTGTTAGAATTATTAATCTTACTTTTTCGGGTTAGAATTATTAATCTTACTTTTTCGGGTTAGAATTATTAATCTTACTTTTTCGGGTTAGAATTATTAATCTTACTTCTTCGGGTTAGAAATATTAATCTTACTTTTTCGGGTTAGAATTATTAATCTTACTTTTTCGGGTTAGAATTATTAATCTTACTTCTTCGGGTTAGAATTATTAATCTTACTTTTTCGGGTTAGAATTATTAATCTTACTTTTTCGGGTTAGAATTATTAATCTTACTTTTTCGGGTTAGAATTATTAATCTTACTTTTTCGGGTTAGAATTATTAATCTTACTTTTTCGGGTTAGAATTATTAATCTTACTTTTTCGGGTTAGAATTATTAATCTTACTTATTCGGGTTAGAATTATTAATCTTACTTTTTCGGTCATATTTAATAATATATATATATATATATATATATATATATATATATATATATATATATATATATATATATATATATATATATATATATATATATATATATATATACAGATGTGCAGCAATCTAAGACATTATTACCAGTGATATATTGAATAAATGCGGGTATGGAACAACCAATTAAAATAATATTTTGTTACTGTAATGTCTTCTTATGAAAAAAAATAATAGTGAAGAAGTAGCACAGTCAAGAAATTAATAGTGAGAATGTTGCCCGTCACTGTACGCCACCCACAAGTCCGTCACCCACAAGTCCGTCACCCACAAGTCCGTCACCGCTCGCCACACATACAAGCGTAGTCTTAGCAACAGTCGTAATAGTAGTAACAATCGTTACTATAAGAGTAACACACAAATGTTACTGTTACTACGACTAATTCTGTGACTAATCCTAGTAGTAGGCATCCATCAGTCTAGGAAGACTATGGTGACACCGCTGTGGCGAGCGGTGTCAAGCGCTCGTAGTGTGTGTAGCGAGCGGTGTCAAGCGCTCGTGGTGTGTGTGTGTGACGAGCGGTGTCAAGCGCTCGTGGTGTGTGTGTGTGGCGAGCGGTGTCAAGCGCTCATGGTGTGTGTGTGGCGAGCGGTGTCAAGCGCTCGTGGTGTGTGTGTCGCAAGCGGTGTCAAGCGCTCGTGGTGTGTGTGTTGCGAGCGGTGTCAAGAGTTCGTGGTGTGTGTGTGGCGAGCGGTGTCAAGCGCTCGTGGTGTGTGTGTGGCGAGCGGTGTCAAACGCTCGTGGTGTGTGTGGCGAGCGGTGTCAAGCGCTCGTGGTGTGTGTGGCGAGCGGTGTCAAACACTCGTGGTGTGTGTGTGTGTGTGGCGAGCGGTGTCAAGCGCTCGTGGTGTGTGTGGCGAGCGGTGTCAAACGCTCGTGGTGTGTGTGGCGAGCGGTGTCAAGCGCTCGTGGTGTGTGTGGCGAGCGGTGTCAAGCGCTCACGGTGTGTGTGTGTGGCGAGCGGTGTCAAGCGCTCGTGGTGTGTGTGTGTGGCGAGCGGTGTCAAACGCTCGTGGTGTGTGTGGCGAGCGGTGTCAAGCGTTCACGGTGTGTGTGGCGAGCGGTGTCAAGCGCTCGTGGTGTGTGTGGCGAGCGGTGTCAAGCGCTCACGGTGTGTGTGTGTGGCGAGCAGTGTCAAGCGCTCGTGGTGTGTGTGGCGAGCGGTGTCAAGCGCTCACGGTGTGTGTGGCGAGCGGTGTCAAGCGCTCACGGTGTGTGTGGCGAGCGGTGTCAAACGCTCGTGGTGTGTGTGTGGCAAGCGGTGTCAAGCGCTCACGGTGTGTGTGGCGAGCGGTGTCAAGCGCTCGTGGTGTGTGTGTGGCGAGCGGTGTCAAGCGCTCGTGGTGTGTGTGTGTGGCGAGCGGTGTCAAACGCTCGTGGTGTGTGTGGCGAGCGGTGTCAAGCGCTCACGGTGTGTGTGGCGAGCGGTGTCAAGCGCTCACGGTGTGTGTGTGTGGCGAGCAGTGTCAAGCGCTCGTGGTGTGTGTGGCGAGCGGTGTCAAGCGCTCACGGTGTGTGTGGCGAGCGGTGTCAAGCGCTCACGGTGTGTGTGGCGAGCGGTGTCAAACGCTCGTGGTGTGTGTGTGGCAAGCGGTGTCAAGCGCTCACGGTGTGTGTGGCGAGCGGTGTCAAGCGCTCATGGTGTGTGTGTGGCGAGCGGTGTCAAGCGCTCGTGGTGTGTGTGGCGAGCGGTGTCAAGCGCTCACGGTGTGTGTGTGGCGAGCGGTGTCAAGCGCTCGTGGTGTGTGTGGCGAGCGGTGTCAAGCGCTCGTGGTGTGTGTGGCGAGCGGTGTCAAGCGCTCGTCGTGTGTGTGTGTGGCGAGCGGTGTCAAGCACTCGTGGTGTGTGTGGCGAGCGGTGTCAAGCGCTCATGGTGTGTGTGTGTGGCGAGCGGTGTCAAACGCTCGTGGTGTGTGTGTGGCGAGCGGTGTCAAGCGCTCGTGGTGTGTGTGGCGAGCGGTGTCAAGCGCTCGTGGTGTGTGTGGCGAGCGGTGTCAAGCGCTCGTGGTGTGTGTGTGTGGCGAGCGGTGTCAAACGCTCGTGGTGTGTGTGTGGCGAGCGGTGTCAAGCGCTCGTGGTGTGTGTGGCGAGCGGTGTCAAACGCTCGTGGTGTGTGTGTGTGGCGAGCGGTGTCAAGCGCTCGTGGTGTGTGTGGCGAGCGGTGTCAAACGCTCGTGGTGTGTGTGTGTGGCGAGCGGTGTCAAGCGCTCGTGGTGTGTGTGGCGAACGGTATCAAGCGCTCGTGGTGTGTGTGTGTGGCGAGCGGTGTCAAGCGCTCGCGGTGTGTGGCGAGCGGTGTCAAGCGCTCGTGATGTGTGTGGCGAGCGGTGTCAAGCGCTCGTGGTGTGTGTGCGTTTGGCGAGCGGTGACGGGCTTGTGGGCGTGGTGACGGTGACGGGCTTGTGGGCGTGGTGACGGTGACGGGCTTGTGGGCGTGGTGACAGTGACGGGCTTGTGGCGTGGTAACAGTGGCGGGCGAGCGGTGACGGGCTTGTGGGCGTGGTAACAGTGACGGGCGAACGGTGACGGGCTTGTGGGCGTGGTAACAGTGACGGGCGAGCGGTGACGGACTTGTGGGCGTGGTAACAGTGACGGGCGAGCGGTGACGGGCTTGTGGGCGTGGTAACGGTGACGGGCGAGCGTTGACGGGCTTGTGGGCGTGGTAACGGGCTTGTGGGCGTGGTAACAGTGACGGGCGAGCGGTGACGGGCTTGTGGGCGTGGTAACGGTAACGGGCGAGCTGTGACGGGCTTGTGGGCGTGGTAACGGTGACGGGCGAGCGGTGACGGGCTTGTGGGCGTGGTAACGGTGACGGGCGAGCGGTGACGGGCTTGTGGGCATGGTAACAGTGACGGGCTTGTGGGCATGGTAACAGTGACGGGCTTGTGGGCGCGGTAACGGTGACAGGCGAGCGGTGACGGGCTTGTGGGCGTGGTAACGGTGACGGGCGAGCGGTGACGGGCTTGTGGGCGTGGTAACGGTGACGGGCGAGCGGTGACGGGCTTGTGGGCGTGGTAACAGTGGCGGGCTTGTATGTTCATTCTCTTTCCCCTCCCCATTCCTTACCCCTCTTCTCTTACCCCTTATCCTACTTCTCTGTAGATCAGGAGGAACTTGAGTTTGCAGGGACGTCAGCGAACAGTTGTTTTCGTGTGTGAAGACACTCTTTTATCTGTCAAAAAACACTCCAGTCCACTGCTTGTCTTCTCCAAGAAATACGTCCGGTTTACGCTGAGGAAACTCTGTGTTTCCAGGCGATACGGCCGTTGTATCAGGCGATATGGCCGTTATACAAGTCGATATGGCCGTGGTCGCAGGTGGTACGACCTCTCTTTAAGACGGAACGGATGCTAGGCAAGACGGTGCGATCGCTGAACAAGGCGCGCTGGACGACGGAGTAGCTTTTTAGGTAGACACCGTATGGAGCGTTCCAGTAGGCGGGGAGGCTCCTGTCTTGTTCCGTCAGGGGCTGAGGGCCACTGGTCAGGGGTGGAGGTGGTTTGGGTGGGGGGTGGGGGGATGGGGTCACGTGGTTGGTGGTGGGTGGGGGTGAAGAATGATGAGGGGTTGGGGTCAGTACGTGGGTCGTGGAGGGTGGGGGTGGGGGTGAATTATAATGGGGGGGTGGGGTGATGTGGGCCGTGGAGGTAGGGGGTGGGGGTGAAGAATGATGAGGGGTTGGGGTCAGTACGTGGGTCGTGGAGGGTGGGGGTGGGGGTGAATTATGATGGGAGGTTGGGGTGATGTGGGCCGTGGAGGGTGGGGGTGGGGGTGAATTATGACGGGGGGATGGGGTCACGTGTGTCGTGGAGGGTGGGGGTGAATTTTGATGGGGGGATGGGGTCACGTGTGTCGTGGAGGGTGGGGGTGAATTTTGATGGGGGGATGGGGTCACGTGTGTCGTGGAGGGTAGGGGTGAATTTTGATGGGGGGTTGGGGTGACGTGTGTCGTGGAGGGTAGGAGTGAATTTTGATGGGGGGATGGGGTCACGTGTGTCGTGGAGGGTGGGGGTGAATTTTGTTGGGGGGATGGGGTGACGTGTGTTGTGGAGGGTGGGGGTGAATTTTGATGGGGGGTTGGGGTGACGTGTGTCGTGAGGGGTGGGGGTGAATTTTGATGGGGGGATGGGGTCACGTGTGTCGTGGAGGGTGGGGGTGAATTTTGATGGGGGGTTGGGGTGACGTGTGTCGTGGAGGGTAGGGGTGAATTTTGATGGGGGGTTGGGGTGACGTGTGTCGTGGAGGGTAGGGGTGAATTTAGATGGGGGGATGGGGTGACGTGTGTCGTGGAGGGTGGGGGTGAATTTTGATGGGGGGATGGGGTGACGTGTGTCGTGGAGGGTGGGGGTGAATTTTGATGGGGGGATGGGGTCACGTGTGTCGTGGAGGGTGGGGGTGAATTTTGATGGGGGAATGGGGTCACGTGTGTCGTGGAGGGTGGGGGTGAATTTTGATGGGGGGTTGGGGTGACGTGTGTCGTGGAGGGTGGGGGTGAATTTTGATGGGGGGATGGGGTGACGTGTGTCGTGGGGGGTGGGGGTGAATTTTGATGGGGGGATGGGGTCACGTGTGTCGTGGAGGGTGGGGGTGAATTTTGATGGGGGGATGGGGTCACGTGTGTCGTGGAGGGTGGGGGTGAATTTTGATGGGGGGTTGGGGTGACGTGTGTCGTGGAGGGTGGGGGTGAATTTTGATGGGGGGATGGGGTGACGTGTGTCGTGGGGGATGGGGGTGAATTTTGATGGGGGGATGGGGTCACGTGTGTCGTGGAGGGTGGGGGTGAATTTTGATGGAGGGTTGGGGTGACGTGTGTCGTGGAGGGTGGGGGTGAATTTTGATGGGGGGATGGGGTGACGTGTGTCGTGGAGGGTGGGGGTGAATTTTGATGGGGGGATGGGGTCACGTGTGTCGTGGAGGGTGGGGGTGGGGGTGAATTATGACGGGGGGATGGGGTGACGTGTGTCGTGGAAGGTGGGGGTGAATTTTGATGGGGGGATGGGGTCACGTGGGTCGTGGAGGGTGAGGGTGGGGGTGAAGGCTGATGGGGGGAAGGAGTCACGTGGGTCGTGGAGGGTGGGGGTGGGGGTGAAGGATAATGAGGGGAAGGAGTCACGTGGGTCGTGGAGGGTGGGGGTGAAGGCTGATGGGGGGATGGGGTCACGTTGGTATTGGAGGGTGGGGGTGAATTATTATGGGGGGATGGGGTCACGTGGGTCGTGGAGGGTGGGGGTGGGGGTGAATTATGAGGGGGGGAAGGGGTGACGTGTGTCGTGGAGGGTGGGGGTGAATTATTATGGGGGGAAGGGGTGACGTGTGTCGTGGAGGATGGGAGTGAATTTTGATGGGGGGAAGGGGTGACGTGTGTCGTGGAGGGTGGGGGTGAATTATTATGGGGGGATGGGGTCACGTGGGTCGTGGAGGGTGGGGGTGAAGGATAATGGGGGGAAGGAGTCACGTGGGTCGTGGAGGGTGGGGGTGAATTATTATGGGGGGATGGGGTCACGTGGGTCGTGGAGGGTGGGGATGATGGCTGATGGTTGGATGGGGTCAGGGGGGTCGTGGGGGGTTTGGAAGACTAAGAGGGGTCGTAGAGCCTCCAGTACGGCTTAAATTGCGCGGAGGTTCGTAAAGGCGGTACAGGGTCGTACTGGGCTAGGCATGTCTTGCCCTGCCGGACAGGTGGTGGAGGATAGGCAGGGTGATGGAGTCTAGCCCAGTGTCGGTGGAGTGGTGGAGGACAGGCAGGGCGATGGAGGCTAGCCCAGTGTCGGTGGAGTGGTGGAGGACAGGCAGGGCGATGGAGGCTAGCCCAGTGTCGGTGGAGTGGTGGAGGACAGGCAGGGCGATGGAGTCTAGCCCAGTGTCGGTGGAGTGGTGAAGGATAGGCAGGGTGATGGAGTCTAGCCCAGTGTCGGTGGAGTGGTGGAGGACAGGCAGGGCGATGGAGGCTAGCCCAGTGTCGGTGGAGTGAAAGACAGGGAGGGCGATGGAGGGCAGGGACGGTGGCGAAGAATGCTGGAGTACAGCTTCGAGGGTCGTGAAGGAATGCGAAGTCGGGGTAGCTTGCGTACGGTATCTCTAGGTGCGCGCTCTTCAGCAATCCGCTGAGCATCTACGAGCTGAGGCTTTAGCTGACCCCGCTGAGCGTCTACCCGCTGACCATCTAGCGGTATAGGCGGGAACGAGGGAAAGACCTGCACAGGCGGGTAGGGACAATATCTCCACTCCCTACCTGCCACAGAGGTGCCGCCCCTGAGTAAGGACCTGAGGCCCTTCTTGTACTTCTAGAGAAGCATTAACAATGCCGTCAGGAGGTTTGCCACCACTATGCCCACGTACAGCAGCAGCTGCTGCAGGAGCTGCTGTACACCTAGCAGGAGGAGGCCCACAGGACTGGCACCATCCTCAGCACCGCTCAGAGACCGGGCCCCAGGAGCCACGTCCCCGCCGGCACCCAGAACAGTATGGCCGCTACCCAACAGGGTGTCTACTAACATGCTTTTCATTTACACGTTTAACTTTTATATTTAAAATTTTTTGTTTTATATTTTTATTTTAAACTTTTTCTTTCTTGAAACAGAGCTCTTAGTTGTCTGTAACTAAGATTTCGTCCCGAACGATGGCAGCGAGCAAGCATTGTCCTGTCTCCTTCCCTTCCTTATCTTTCAACCTTCCCTTCCTTCTCCTTCAACCCCCTTCCTTCGACTAGGAGACGCAACACTACCACACTGAGAGACGCAACGCTACCAGACTGAGAGACGCAACGCTACCACACTGAGAGACGCAACACTACCACACTGAGAGACGCAACGCTACCTGACTGAGAGACGCAACACTACCACACTGAGAGACGCAACGCTACCAGACTGAGAGACGCAACGCTACCAGACTGAGAGACGCAACACTACCACACTGAGAGACGCAACGCTACCAGACTGAGAGACGCAACACTACCACACTGAGAGACGCAACACTACCAGACTGAGAGACGGAACACTACCAGACTGAGAGACGCAACACTACCACACTGAGAGACGCAACGCTACCAGACTGAGAGACGCAACACTACCACACTGAGAGACGCAACGCTACCAGACTGAGAGACGCAACGCTACCAGACTGAGAGACGCAACACTACCACACTGAGAGACGCAACGCTACCAGACTGAGAGACGCAACACTACCACACTGAGAGACGCAACACTACCAGACTGAGAGACGGAACACTACCAGACTGAGAGACGCAACACTACCACACTGAGAGACGCAACGCTACCAGACTGAGAGACGCAACACTACCACACTGAGAGACGCAACGCTACCAGACTTAGAGACGCAACACTACCACACTGAGAGACGCAACGCTACCAGACTGAGAGACGCAACACTACCAGACTGAGAGACGGAACACTACCAGACTGAGAGACGCAACACTACCACACTGAGAGACGCAACGCTACCAGACTGAGATACGCAACGCTACCAGACTGAGAGACGCAACGCTACCAGACTGAGAGACGGAACACTACCTGACTGAGAGACGGAACACTACCAGACTGAGAGACGGAACACTACCAGACTGAGAGACGGAATACTACCAGACTGAGAGACGGAACACTACCAGACTGAGAGACGCAACGCTACCAGACTGAGAGACGGAACACTACCTGACTGAGAGACGGAACACTAACAGACTGAGAGACGCAACGCTACCAGACTGAGAGACGCAACGCTACCAGACTGAGAGACGCAACACTACCAGCCTGAGAGACGGAACACTACCAGACTGAGAGACGGAACACTACCAGACTGAGAGACGGTACACTACCAGACTGAGAGACGGTACACTACCAGACTGAGAGACGGTACACTACCAGACTGAGAGACAGAACACTACCACACTGAGAGACGCAACGCTACCACACTGAGAGACAGAACACTACCAGACTGAGGGACGCAACACTACCAGACTGAGAGAGGTACACTACCAGACTGAGAGACGGAACACTACCAGACTGAGAGACGCAACGCTACCACACTGAGAGACAGAACACTACCAGACTGAGAGACGGAAAACTACCAGACTGAGAGACGGAAAACCACCAGACTGAGAGCCGGAAAACTACCAGACTGAGAGACGGAAAACTACCAGACTGAGAGACGGAAAACTACCAGACTGAGAGACGGAACACTACCAGACTGAGAGACGGAACACTACCAGACTGCGAGACGGAACACTACCAGACTGAGAGACGGAACACTACCAGACTGAGAGACGCAACGCTACCAGACTGAGAGACGGAACACTACCAGACTGAGAGACGGAAAACTACCAGACTGAGAGACGGAAAACTACCAGACTGAGAGACGGAAAACTACCAGACTGAGAGACGGAAAACTACCAGAACGAGAGACGGAAAACTACCAGACTGAGAGACGGAACACTACCAGACTGAGAGACGGAACACTACCAGACTGAGAGACGCAACGCTACCAGACTGAGAGACGGAACACTACCAGACTGAGAGACGGAAAACTAACAGACTGAGAGACGGAAAACTACCAGACTGAGAGACGGAACACTACCAGACTGAGAGACGGAACACTACCAGACTGAGAGACGCAACACTACCAGACTGAGAGACGCAACGCTACCAGACTGAGAGACGCAACACTACCAGACTGAGAGACGCAACGCTACCAGACTGAGGGACGCAGCGCTACCAGACTGAGAGACGCAACGCTACCAGACTGAGACGGAACACTACCAGACTGAGAGACGCAACGCTACCAGACTGAGGGACGCAACACTACCAGACTGAGAGACGCAACGCTACCAGACTGAGGGACGCAACGCTACCAGACTGAGGGACGCAACGCTACCAGACTGAGAGACGCAACGCTACCAGACTGAGACGGAACACTACCAGACTGAGAGACGCAACGCTACCAGACTGAGAGACGGAACACTACCAGACTGAGAGACGAAACACTACCAGACTGAGAGACGGAACACTACCAGACTGAGGGACGCAACGCTACCAGACTGAGAGACGGAACCCTACCAGACTGAGAGACGCAACACTACCAGACTGAGGGACGCAACGCTACTAGACGGAGAGACGCAACACTTCCAGACTGAGAGACGCAGCACTTCCAGAAGAGGTTTCAGATCAATTCCTGTTTATCTGTGAATTCATTCGAGGATTTTGCTTCTCACTCCTTATACTTTAAGTTTCCTCTGCGCCTCCACGACCACGCGACGCTTGGCTTGGGGGCTCCACGTCCACGCGACGCTTGGCTTGGGGGCTCCACGACCACGCGACGCTTGGCTTGGGGGCTCCACGACCACGCGACGCTTGGCTTGGGGGCTCCACGACCACGCGACGCTTGGCTTGGGGGCTCCACGACCACGCGACGCTTGGCTTGGGGGCTCCACGACCACGCGAAGCTTGGCTTGGGGGCTCCACGACCACGCGACGCTTGGCTTGGGGGCTCCACGACCACGCGACGCTTGGCTTGGGGGCTCCACGACCACGCAACGCTTGGCTTGGGGGCTCCACGACCTCGCGACGCTTGGCTTGGGGGCTCCACGACCACGCGACGCTTGGCTTGGGGGCTCCACGACCACGCGACGCTTGGCTTGGGGGCTCCACGACCACGCGACGCTTGGCTTGGGGGCTCCACGACCACGCGACGCTTGGCTTGGGGGCTCCACGACCACGCGACGCTTGGCTTGGGGGCTCCACGACCACGCGACGCTTGGCTTGGGGGCTCCACGACCACGCGAAGCTTGGCTTGGGGGCTCCACGACCACGCGACGCTTGGCTTGGGGGCTCCACGACCACGCGACGCTTGGCTTGGGGGCTCCACGACCACGCAACGCTTGGCTTGGGGGCTCCACGACCTCGCGACGCTTGGCTTGGGGGCTCCACGACCACGCGACGCTTGGCTTGGGGGCTCCACGACCACGCGACGCTTGGCTTGGGGGCTCCACGACCACGCGACGCTTGGCTTGGGGGCTCCACGACCACGCGACGCTTGGCTTGGGGGCTCCACGACCACGCGACGCTTGGCTTGGGGGCTCCACGACCACGCGACGCTTGGCTTGGGGGCTCCCTGACCACGCGACGCTTGGCTTGGGGGCTCCACGACCACGCAACGCTTGGCTTGGGGGCTCCACGACCACGCGACGCTTGGCTTGGGGGCTCCAAGACCACGCGACGCTTGGCTTGGGGGCTCCACGACCACGCGACGCTTGGCTTGGGGGCTCCACGACCACGCGACGCTTTGCTTGGGGGCTCCACGACCACGCAACGCTTGGCTTGGGGGCTCCACGACCACGCGACGCTTGGCTTGGGGGCTCCACGACCTCGCGACGCTTGGCTGGGGTGCTCCACGACCACGCGACGCTTGGCTTGGGGGCTCCACGATCACGCGACGCTTGGCTTGGGGGGCTGCAAAGTTACAGTTTACTTGACACGTGGGACTTGTTGCATTCTGTTGGCGAAATATTCGCGTCGATATTTTCATTTTTTCCCTCCTGGATTTTTATTTGATTACAAAGACCTTTCGCCTTGCAATATTATGTTTGCATTTTTATATATGACTGTTTTCCTCTTTTTTTGTGCTTGTTTTATGAATGTTGTTCCCGCCAAACACACACCGAAACTACGACGTTGGTACAACGTTCGAACAAGTTTTAACACCTCCTAACCAGTTATAACAACCAATATATCAAGTTGTAACAACGTTCTAATACGTCATAAACACGTTAAGCCAAGATGTAACAACTTTATTACAAGTTGTAACAAACGGAAAATAGAGACAGTTTCGGTTTGTGTTTCCAGGGTTTGGTTTGTGTGGTGTGAGAGTTGAATCAATCAACGTTGATATGTCTCATTAGGTGAGGAACATATCGTGAGAGGAAAGTCATAATTATATTTGGCTTTGCTTTTTTGAGCATATTTTTTTCACTTGTGAATGAAGACCAGTACTGCAAAGACCAGTGAAATATATTCAGTGGAGAGTATACTTCATTTGAAGATATGTGAGACTTATTTAATATATGGGAGGGCAAAGTGGGAAGGTGTGTGTGAGGTGAGAGAGAGGCAGGTGTGTGTGTGTGTGAGGTGAGGGAGAGGCAGGTGTGTGTGTGTGTGTGTGAGGTGAGGGAGAGGCAGGTGTGTGAGGTGAGGTGAGGGAGAGGCAGGTGTGTGTGTGTGAGGTGAGGGAGAGGCAGGTGTGTGTGTGTGTGAGGTGAGGGAGAGGCAGGTGTGTGTGTGAGGTGAGAGAGAGGTGTGTGTGTGTGTGAGGTGAGAGAGAGGCAAGTGTGTGTGTGAGGTGAGGGAGAGGCAGGTGTGTGTGTGTGTGAGGTGAGGGAGAGGCAGGTGTGTGAGGTGAGGTGAGGGAGAGGCAGGTGTGTGTGTGAGGTCAGAGAGAGGCAGGTGTGTGTGTGAGGTGAGGGAGAGGCAGGTGTGTGTGTGGTAAAAGAAGTGTAGACGTGATGTTAAACATGAGCATCAATTACATATATTTCTCTCTAACACAAACATGCCCAGAATGCAGCCCGTATCAGCTCTCTAATTCCCAGGTAAATGATTTACTCCCAAGTGAACAGAGTCATCAGGCAAGAGAATCTCTGCTCATTTGTTTCTACCTCAGCAGGGAATCGAACCCGGGCCCCTTAGAGCTATGACCCCCCCGAGCGTTGTGCAGGTGTGTTGACGTCAAGGAGCAGCAGATGTGTTGAGGTTTAAGAGGGGAAATATATGATGATGTTGCTCATTGCAACATCTATTGATGTTGCAATGATGGAACATCATTGTTCCAATAATGGGGTTTGTGTGTTGATTTGGCCAATTTTTAAATGTGTACCAATAAGGAAAATTGTCGTTGTTGACCTGAACTTGAAGTTTGACGTCTAGTGTTAGTACGTCGACGACATATTTACGTCTGTGGCTGACGCTGAGCACTTGTTATACAGTCCATTCACCTGGGCTCTAAGAGACTCGAACCATGGATCCAAGTGTGTGAGGTCGAAGCTCTATCGACCGAGCTGTGGTTTCTTGGTATACACCTTAAGGAATCATTCAAACTACTCAAACTACCTTCCGTGCTTAGTTTCATTTACGTCATGAATGTTGAAGGTGTCTTTCCCAGACGTAACAGTCTGGTAAAGCTGTTGTTGTGTAAACAATGCACTACCGTGACAGGTAGACGCGAGACGCTGTAGATGAGCTGAAGATGTAGACAGGTCAAGGAGGAACTCAGGAGCGCGTGGCAGGTCCTTGAGGACAAGGCAGGTCGTCAGCCAAGGCAAGGCGCGGCTGGTCCTACTCTAACAGGTAGGCCGAAGAGCAGGAATGGTGCCCAACCACTTGGACGGTTGGGGATTGAACGCCGGCATGCATGAGTACGTTCTCAGTAAGAGAAAAAGGAACCACCATGATATCTCCGACAAAACGACCAACACTACAGTATCTGCCCCCCGGCTCTTAAACTATTATTCAGCAACTTCTCTACGCCGACTAACATTGTGCAGGGGAACGTCTTTAAGACGTCAGTGACGGAGATGTGGACCATGTACTGGCTCTGATCAGCAGGAGCACTTCAACGTTTCTTACAAGAGCAAGAAGACCTCCAACGTGCTCGTGAAGAGCTCTCTCGACACCATGTGAAACCCTTGGAAAGTGACGATTGTCGTCTATGCCTTTACTTCTTGAGTTGGGTACTGTCAACGATCCCATTATGTAAGAAAGAACACATCTATTTCAAAACGCCTCACAATGCAAAAACAACTAGGATACATAAAAAACACACACACATTATATAAATATAAACATATGTATATATATATATATATATATATATATATATATATATATATATATATATATATATATATATATATATATATATATATATATATATATATATATATATATATATATATATATATAAAACATCTATCCTGTTGTGTTTCATCGAAGCTAGTTAAAGCCATTTTTGAGTATATTACATACACACGAAGGCACAAAGCAAAAAGCGATTTAACTGCCCCTTTTTCCAATTCACAGAGAGAACAATAAGTCCTTGGAATTTTTATTGTGACTATTACATTCCCCGTAATTATACTGAGCAGTGAGCACTCACAGAGAAACGTTGCATCGTTGCAAAGTTTGTTCAATATACGGGCTAGATTATTCGCGTAAAGACACGAGCGATAATAAGCTTTATCCACCCTTGCTAACCCATTTGAGTGAATACGGAATTTCGTAATCGCAGCGAAACTGCTAGGAACTATTCTCATTTGCATACACTGAGACATTACCAATACTCTTCAATTAACAAAAAGTTGCTTTTTAATACATAGGCAACGCGAGCCAATCTGCGTTTGTATTACGAATTTTGCAAGTTGAAGCTCTAAGCACACATCTGTTGGATAAAGACAGAGATAGAGAGGAGCAAAACATTGGAAGGAAAGCACTCTTGGGGGTCTTAACCCCACCAACCACAATACCGTTTTTCGAACGTTGTTAAAACGTTGTTACAATGGTCACGTACACGTTCCTACAATGTTCACGTACACGTTCCTACAACGTTCACATACACGTTTCTACAACGTTCACATACACGGTCCTGCAACGTTCACATACACGTTTCTACAACGTTCACGTACACGTTCCTGCAACGTTCACCTACACGTTTATACAACGTTTACATACACGTTCCTGCAACGTTCACATACACGTTTCTACAACGTTCACATACACGTTCATGCAACGTTCACATACACGTTTCTACAACGTTTACATACACGTTCCTGCAACGTTCACATACACGTTTCTACAACGTTCTCATACACGTTTCTACAACGTTCACATACGTTCCTGCAACGTTCACATTCATGTTTCTACAACGTTTACATACACGTTTATACAACGTTCACATACACATTCATGTAGCATTCACATACACGTTCCTACAACGTTTACATACACGTTTATACAACGTTCACATACACATTCATGTAGCATTCACATACACGTTCCTACAACATTCACCTACACATTCCTGCGACGTTCACATACACGTTCCTACAACGTTCACATACACGTTCCTACAACTTTCACATACACGTTCCTGCAACGTTCACATACACGTTTCTACGACGTTCACCTACACATTCCTGCAACGTTCATATACACGTCCCTGCACCGTTCACATACACGTTCCTGCAACGTTCACATACACGTTCCTGCAACGTTCACATACACGCTCCTGCAACGTTCACATACACGTTCCTGCAACGTTCACATACACGTTCCTGCAACGTTCACATACACGTTTCTACGACGTTCACCTACACATTCCTGTAACGTTCACATACACGTCCCTGCAACGTTCACATACACGTTCCTGCAACGTTCACATACACGCTCCTGCAACGTTCACATACACGTTCCTGCAACGTTCACATACACGTTCCTGCAACGTTCACATACACGTTTCTACGACGTTCACCTACACATTCCTGTAACGTTCACATACACGTCCCTGCAACGTTCACATACACGTTACTGCAACGTTCACATACACGTTCCTGCAACGTTCACATACACGTTCCTGCAACGTTCACATACACGTTCCTGCAATGTTCACATACACGTTTCTACGACGTTCACCTACACATTCCTACAATGTTCACATACACGTTCCTGCAACGTTCACATACACGTTCCTGCAACGTTCACATACATGTTCCTGCAATGTTCACATACACGTTTCTGCGACGTTCACCTACACATTCCTGCAACGTTCACATACACGTCCCTGCAACGTTCACATACACGTTACTGCAACGTTCACATACACGTTCCTGCAACGTTCACATACACGTTCCTGCAACGTTCACATACACGTTCCTGCAATGTTCACATACACGTTTCTACGACGTTTACCTACACATTCCTACAACGTTCACATACACGTTCCTGCAACGTTCACATACACGTTCCTGCAACGTTCACATACATGTTCCTGCAATGTTCACATACACGTTTCTACGACGTTCACCTACACATTCCTGCAACGTTCACATACACGTCCCTGCAACGTTCACATACACGTTCCTACAACGTTTACGTAACATCGTTTGTTTACTTTTAATGTCAGGGAGCAAGTATCCGTAGATCATCTGCAAGTGGCCAAGAATTTTTTTTCTGAGAGAGAAGGAATTTATCAGGGGAAAGCGCCAAGCCATTACGACTATATAGCACTGAGGAAGGGGTCAGGATAAGGATTTGGGATGGGATGGCAGGGGGAAGGAATGGTACCCAACCACTTGTGGACAGTCGAGGATTGAACGCCGACCTGCATGAAGCGAGACCGTCGTTCTACCGTCCAGCTCAAGTGGTTGGGGTCATAGATTATAGACTTTACCCGCCACGCCGGACTTGCCGCTTAACGATAAAATGGACGAACGGAAATCATGATGACCTTATAGTGAGGTTTACTGTAATGACGTCCCTCGAAAGGGAGTACACAGTAAGATGTCCTCATAGCGGAGTATAAAGCAAGGCTGACCCACTAAGCAGAGAAGTTGTTACTTTCTTGAAAACATATTGACTCTGGAAGGTACAATCTCCTCCAAATATGTATCTTTCTTTTCACAGATTCGACCAATCCGTAAAAATAAAAGATACTAGTACAAGTTAAAGCTCCGGAATATTGACGGTTTCAGTACCTCGTATGTTAGGTGTGTTCCGTGGGTTCGAACCTTTATATGGCTAGGTAAAACAGTTGCATTTTTAACGGAGTGTCAGGCAAAGAGAGCGGGAACGATTGTGCATCACCAATTGCCCGAAGTGTCCTTCTTTTGTTGATAACTCCTAAATGTCTAGCTTCTAAAACCTCATATCATATTTTCTCAATATGATACGAGGTGTTTTACACATAAAATAACACAATGGAGACTTAGCTTCAATGAGTATCTCCAACCCAAGATAGTTATTTTGGATAGGCACAATACATAGAAAGCAGTCACCAATAACAGTGAACAGGCACTAACGATAGCCACAACTGGCACCTAGACGGTACTGTGTGTTAACACCATGGGCAGTTAGCAAGCACTAAAGATAGGCAGGCACCATGGGCAGTTAGCAAGTACTGAAGATAGGCAGGCACCATGGGCAGTTAGCAAGTACTGAAGATAGGCAGGCACCATGGGCAGTTAGCAAGTACTGAAGATAGGCAGGCACCATGGGCAGTTAGCAAGTACTGAAGATAGGCAGGCACCATGGGCAGTTAGCAAGTACTGAAGATAGGCAGGCACCATGGGCAGTTAGCAAGTACTGAAGATAGGCAGGCACCATGGGCAGTTAGCAAGTACTGAAGATAGGCAGGCACCATGGGCAGTTAGCAAGTACTGAAGATAGGCAGGCACCATGGGCAGTTAGCAAGTACTGAAGATAGGCAGGCACCATGGGCAGTTAGCAAGTACTGAAGATAGGCAGGCACCATGGGCAGTTAGCAAGTACTGAAGATAGGCAGGCACCATGGGCAGTTAGCAAGTACTAAAGATAGGCAGGCACCATGGGTTGGGAGCAGGCAGTGGGACCAATGACATAAGGGGCACTCGAACTTAAATCAAACTAATAAGCTTAAGACCCGTTAACCAAGCTAACTGCAATTGAAATAATATTGATTAAACTAAAATACGTTTCAATCCAGATATAACCAATGGAGAATTTACACGGAAGAGACGTGACAAACACCATCAATACCATCGAGATAGCAAATACAATCGCTGAGAGAGGTATCGACACAATACATGCAGACTTCGTTATGCAAGCACCAGGGGAATCGTTGCCAAGCAGAATTTATGATTACGGCTCTTCACGGAAAAAAATCAGACTACAGACTTCTGCAACATATCATTGTACGTTGAATATAGACCCAAATTTGGTGTCTGACAGCTTCACAGCCTTCACAGACCGATGAGTAGAATAGCAACGTGAAGAACCTTTGAGTTAAACTAGGAAATTCAATAGCTGAAGACTCGCAAAGGGATGTCTAAATTTCCTAAGATGCTAGCCACTCAAAAGGCTTTAGAACATGCTTTGGCTGAACACCAACGACACATTATCATATATAGAGATCCAAGATTTGTCACCGAAAACTTATACAAGAACGCTTATGTGACAACATACAGCTGACTATATATGTTCCAGCATCAATGCAAACACTGAAACGTCAAAGTTATCGAATACTTTCCAACTGGGGGCCAAGTCATGTGGGCATACTAGGGAGGGACATTATAGATGAAACTCCAAAACTTGCAACGGTGAGGAGAAATGTAAACATTTGCATTCTATGGAGACTAAGGCAGATTAAGATAGTAAATTGAAATAGAGAAATGCAAAATATGTGATTGGAGACAGAAGATGAAAGGAAATGTTGCCCAAATGATTCTTTCCTGCAACGAATATCGCACTATTCACGACTGTGAGTCGATAATGTTAGTCACACACACACACATACACTCACTCACAGACAGTGAGTGAGTTTATGTGTGAGTGAGTGAGTGAGACACACACACACACACACACACACACACACACACACACACACACACACACACACACACACACACACACACACACACACACACACACACACACACACACACACAGCCACACTCACGATATTCGGGCAAAATTCCCGAGTTGTATAACAAAGTTAAAGGGAATTCAATTACAGCTCAGATCACACTGCTTGGTTATACATTCACCCCCCACGCCCCCTCCTCTCCACCCCCTCACCCCACGCCCCCCTCCTGCACCCCCTCACCCCACACACACCCACGCACCCCCCTCACCCCAGGCCCCACTCCTGCACCCCCTCACCCCACGCCCCACTCCTGCACCCCCTCACCCCACACACACCCACGCACCCCCCTCTCACCAGACGCCCCCTCCCCCCACTCACCCCTCACCCCCCCTCACCCTTCTAGTCACAGAAGCTATCTGGAAGAATTTCTTTGAAACTTTCCTAAATTTCTAAATTATTTTTTATTCACGAGAACTAAACTACTATTGCAGGCTTAAATTTCGGTCTCACGAATGTCGTTAGTGTATTCAAAGGTCGTTAGTTATAGTGAGGTCGTTAGTTATAGTGAGGTCGTTAGTTATAGTGAGGTCGTTATTTATAGTGAGGTCGTTCTTGACTACTTCTAAACTATGTGTATAAGAGAGGTTTTGAGGTCTACATGCGAGAGTTTACTCACTCACTCACTCACTCACTCAATCAATCACTCAACCTATTTCCTCAACTCTGTAATAACACCCATGGAGGGTCTCTCTCTCTCTCTCTCTCTCTCTCTCTTCTCTCTTCTCTCTCTCTCTCTCTCTCTCTCTCTCTCTCTCTCTCTCTCTCTCTCTCTCTCTCTCTCTCTCTCTCTCTCTCTCTCTCTCTCTCTCTCTCTCTCTCTCTCTCTCTCTCTCTCTCTCTTCTCTCTTCTCTCTCTCTCTCTCTCTCTCTCTCTCTCTCTCTCTCTCTCTCTCTCTCTCTCTCTCTCTCTCTCTCTCTCTCTCTCTCTCTCTCTCTCTCTCTCTCTCTCTCTCTCTCTCTCTCTCTCTCTCTCTCTCTCTTCTCTCTCTCCCTCTCTCTCTCTGTCTTTGGTGTGGTCCTCTGTCGGAGTTTACTCTCCAGGACAACCCCATAAATTTCTTTCTTTGTTAGAGTTCTTTAAAAAAAATTCAGTTTTATTGGTCGCTTTTGGCCTGTTTTCCAAAACATTTCCTCTGTTTCACATCTCATCACGTGTTGTTTGTCTTTGTAAAATCTCATCTTTCATGCGTTACTCTATTTGCCTATTTTACTGTCATCTCGCTCTCGCCTCTTGCAGGTCGGCGTTCAATCCCCGATCTTCCAAGTGGTTGGACACCATTCCTTTCCTCCATCCAATCCCATACCTTATCCAAGTATCTTATCCAAGTGCTAATATCGCTTAATTGGCTTAGTGCTTTCTTCTGATAATACCCTTACCTTACGTCTCTGGTATATCATTTATACAATGAATATAATTGGACACGGGATTGAACATTTTGTTGCTCGCTGAAACTATATTTCTCTATCCTGCTGTATTTACTCCTTATATCTATGTTCATTTACTCCATATTTCTACGTTCATTTACTCCATATTTCTACGTTCATTTACTCCATATTTCTACGTTCATTTACTCCATATTTCTACGTTCATTTACTCCATATTTCTACGTTCATTTACTCCATATTTCTACGTTCATTTACTCCATATTTCTACGTTCATTTACTCCATATATCTACGTTCATTTACTCCATATATCTACGCTCATTTTCCGTACTTTCAACATTTTCATCCATGTCAGTTATCTACTATTTTCCTATTTCCACGATTGTTAATTCGCCTTTTAAAACAGCGTTTTCCCTCCCTAATGTTAAAAAGTTTCCTGAATGAAGATTTAATATTCTATTTTTTTTTATGTATTTTGTCTTGTGGCGTGAAGTTACAGAAATTGTCCACCCAATTGTTATCCTTGACTACAGCGATCATAGTTTGGTGTCGTTGTCTATTGGTAGTTCCCCCCCCCCTTGTCTCACTGGTTATCTTGGTTATCTTGAGAAGATTTCGGGGCTTTAGTGTCCCCGCGGCCCGGTCCTCGACCAGGCCTCCACCCCCAGGAAGCAGCCCGTGACAGCTGACTAGCACCCAGGTACCTATTTTACTGCTAGGTAACAGGGGCATAGGGAGAAAGAAACTCTGCCCATTGTTTCTCGCCGGCGCCTGGGATTGAACCCAGGACCACAGGATCACAAGTCCAGCGTGCTGTCTGCTCGGCCGACCGGCTTCCTTGTTTCCATTGCCCTCTGCCCATTGTTTCTCGCCGGCGCCTGGTATTGAACCCAGGACCACAGGATCACAAGTCCAGCGTGCTGTCAGCTCGGCCGACCGGCTCCCCGGGGGACAAAACAAGAAAATAAAATTTTTATTTTTTATTTTTTACTGATTCTAGTAATTTTTTTCTCACATCTGTGTTTTTCAGTCCTGGTCTAGGTGATAGACACTGCCATTGGGATGATTTTTTTCACCTGTTTCAAACTCAGTTATGGAATCTTGTCTACCGGTGGCTGAGCGGACAGAACACTGGACGCGTAATCCTGGGTTCTATCCCGGGCGCCGACGAGAAACAATGGGCAGAGTTTCTTTCACCCTAATGCCCCTGTTACCTAGCAGTAAATAGGTACGTGGGAGTTAGTCAGCTGTCACGGGCTGCTTCCTGGGGGGTGGAGGCCTGGTCGAGGACCGGGCCGCGGGGACACTAAAGCCCCGAAATCATCTCAAGATAACCTCAAGATATACCCGCACTTTATTATTATAATCGTATCTTACAATTCTAAGATGCCAATCTCCTTATTCTGTCAATTCTCTGTTAATCTGTGATCCCAGGACACAAGGGGTAGTCATTTTCTTGACCACAAACTAAGATGTCCTGCTCGAAACTCTAAACTCTGCCCGAAACGCTTTGAGTAATATTGGCTTTAGGCATTGTATGTACTAGCTCTATCTATAAATTCATCAATATTTATATCACCCTTTGTATGTATGTACTTTACCTAAATAAACATTTGAATTTGAATTGGAATTTTTTTAATTTGAATTTTTTTAATTTAAATGTGAGAACTGGTGCCTGGTGATGCCACCATAGTTACATGGCGATGGTGAAGACCTGCAGCTCTTGGACCCGGCCTTTCTCACTCTTGGTTTTCTAAAGAACAAACTCCCGTCCTAGTTTTCTCTCATATTTACTATTACTTATTTTTGTCTCAATAACTCACACACTCTAGGGTGCAACCGGTGGCAAATGTCGAACTCCCAGGTACTTATTTACTGCTAGATAAACAGCGGCATCAGGTGAAAGAAACTCTGCCAATTTTGGGGGGCTACCTTGCCACGAGTCGAACCTGGTCTCATGGGACTTCGACCCTCAAACCGTCTCCGCTTTGCTACAAGGATCCGTACAGGAACGAGCTTTAGCTCTTGGACCCCGCTTTTCTAGCCTTTGGTTGTCTAATACAATGACTCCCGGCCTATTTTCTCATCATACCTGCTTTTAAAGTTATGAATGGAGTTAGCCTCTACAATCTGCTCCTTTAAGTCATTCCATTTACTCACTACCCTTAAAGGAAACTTCCTAACATCTTTATGACACATCTGAGTCTCAAGCTTCCATCCGTGGCCCC
The DNA here is from genome assembly GCF_040958095.1 of Procambarus clarkii. Taxonomy (NCBI): domain Eukaryota; kingdom Metazoa; phylum Arthropoda; class Malacostraca; order Decapoda; family Cambaridae; genus Procambarus; species Procambarus clarkii. Next base: position 41,009,755 of record NC_091182.1, read on the forward strand.
CTTGTTCTATTGTTATTCATTGTAAAACATTTCCTCTGTTTCCACCTTGTCAATCCTTCTAAGTATTTTATACGTCTGTATCATGCCCCCCATGTCCCTCCTCCTTTCTAACGTCGTCAGGTTTAGTTCCTTCAGTCTGTCTTCGTACCTCATCCCTCGCAACACTGGGACGAGTCTCGTTGCAAACTTCTGAACCATTTCGAGCTTCCTTATGTGTTTTTTAATATAGGAGCTTCACGATTGGGCGGCATACTCTAAGACTGGCCTCACGCTGGCGGTTTATAGTGATCTAAAAGCCTCCTTATTCAAGTTTCTGAAGTATATTCTGACTTTTGCCAGAGTATGCGGCTGACCTTATTATGCAGGCGATGAGTCACAATAACGTGGCTAAAGTATGATGACCAGACCACATACTAGAAGGTGAAAGGACGACGACGTTTCGGTCCGTCTTGAACCATTCTCAAGTCGATTGTGACTTGAGATCAATCGACTTGAGAATGGTCCAGGACGGACCGAAACGTCGTCCTCCCTTCACCTTCTAGTGTGTGGTCTGGTCAACTGACCTTATAATATTTATATGAGCCTCTGGAGTTATGGTGTTATGTCCTCTCTCAGGTCTTTTTCTCTAGACGTTATAGGGAGTGTGTGTACTTATCTAGTTGTACTCACCTAGTTGTGCTTACGGGGGTTGAGCTTTTGGTTCTTTGGTCCCGCCTCTCATCCGTCAATCAGAGCTTCTCGATTTCTATCATATCTACATTTGAGACTGTGTATGGAGTCAGCCTCCATCACATCACCTAGTACATTCGTTTACTAACTACTCTGACACTGAAAAATTTCTTTCTAATGTCTCTGTGGCTCATTTGGGTACTCAGCTTCCACCTGTGTCCCCTTGTTCGCGTCCCACTCGTGTTAAATAATCCATCCTTGTCCACCCTGTCAATTCCCCTGAGATTTTTGCATTAGTGATCATGTCTCATCGAGTTTTTCTGTCTTCCAGCGACGTGAGGTGCAGTTCACGTAGTGTGTCCTCATAACTCATGCCTCTTAGTTCTGGGACTATTCTAGTGGCATGCCTCTGAACTTTTTCCGCTTCGTCTTGTGCTTGACAAGGTATACGAGCTCCATGCTGGGGCCGCATATTCCAGGATTGGTCTTACATACGTAGTATACAAGGTCCTGGAAGATTCCTTACACAGGTTTCTGAAAACAGTTCTGATGTTAGCCAGCCCCTCATACGCCTCTGATATTATTGTTTTGATGAGGGCTTCAGAAGACAGGTTTGGCGTGATATCGACTCCTAGATCTTTCTCTCTGTCCGTTTCATGAAGGACGTGTGTGTGTGTGTGTGTGTGTGTGTGTGTGTGTGTGTGTGTGTGTGTGTGTGTGTGTGTGTGTGTGTGTGTGTGTGTACTCACCTAGTTGTACTCACCTATTTGTGCTTGCGGGGGTTGAGCTCTGACTCTCTGGTCCCGCCTCTCAACCTTCAATCAACAGGTGTGTGCGCGCGCGCGCGTTCGTATATGTGTCTGCGTGTTTACGTTTTTGTGTGTGGGGGAGTGTAGCCAGTGAAGCAGGCCTACGGAGACAATATCCAGTAACATAGGCCTATACAGACTCTGCAGTAAGACATAATAACCGTGTCATATCCCATTCAGTCCTCCTTACTGTGTTTCGGTAAAATTTCATCCAATTACATTTAGTAATTGGATGAAATTTTTTTACATCCAATTATTACACCATAAAATGCAATTTTTTACATTTTACAAGTACAATTTTTAATTCTCTATACACGTAGTGTCTTAAACCAAAGTCTATCTTCTTCTAAGCTAAGTATTACGAAGAAGGGAAAAATATTTAATCCAGTTGGGAAATTTCAAGATATTCATTTCTGATATTTTTACTTTGATGGAAATTGATGGAGAAATTTCAAGATATTCATTCCCCATCTCTTTACTTTTGATGGAAATTGACGTAGCTGGTTCTTGACCCTCCCAAGAGGTACTAAATTCTCATTTCAGAAGCGTGCCTGTATTCTGAAACTTAAATTACTACGAAGCTTTGTGACGGTAATGAAATTTGACACGGCTAGAATGGTGGGGTCTTAACTCTAACGACGGAAAGAAATTACCACTAAGCTGACTTTGTGGTAAGATTGGCAGAAGGGAAGTATGAGGAAGGGAGAAATAAAGAGGGAGCGAGGAAGAGAGACAGAGATAGGAAGAGAGAGGGAGAGGGAGTGTGTGAGAGAGAGTGTGTGTGTGAGAGATGCGAGAGAGAATGTGAGATTGTGAGAGAGAGAGGGAATGTGTGTGTGTGTGTGGAAGAGAATCAGAGAGAGAGAGAGAAAGAGAGAGAGAGAGAGAGAGAGAGAGAGAGAGAGAGAGAGAGAGAGAGAGAGAGAGAGAGAGAGAGAGAGAGAGAGAGAGAGAGAGAGAGAGAGAGAGAGAGGAGAGACAGACAGGCAGACAGAGACAGAGACAGATAGAGACAGAGAGAGAGAGACAGAGACCGAGACACACACACACACACCATGACACAAACTCGCTCCACCTGGGGCAAAACCCCAGGGAGGGAGGATTGACTAGGAACCAATCCATAACTGTTCGCCCACAGTTCACCCAACAGTAATTGAAGACAGGAGTCGTGTTCCATGGAAAACTAGCAATATAAAACTTAATGTGAGCTGTGAGATGGGACAGCTCTCAAGAGTCTCAAGAAAGCTCTCATAAAAGCTCTCAAGAGCCTCAAGAAAGCTCTCAGCCTGCTAACAAGTCACAGGGCGTCTACTCCTATACCACATCTATGTTAAACAAAATAAATAATAATGCCCAAGGCTGTGTTCTTGGAGTCGTACCTTGTAATGTTTACTTCGACAATATCCTACTCGGCATTCTTCAAGTTCCCGCCTCTGCTATGGACTGTACGTTATCCTCCAACCCGTCCTCCTAATAGAACGTCGTATTTTGACGTATACTCAACCCAAGGCTAAAAAAATTTCGTAAAAAACAATGGTAGCGGCTCGCAAGATTGACGTACTGTCCCGTTTTCTGTTTTGGGTCCTCTGGTAGATTAGGAGAAGAGACTTTAGCACGACAGTCTTTTGACGTTGGGAAACCTTAGGAGGACGGGGCTGTACGTACAAGAGAGGAACTGATGACTGCGACGAGGCTCTTTAATAATTGCTAGCAATAGTAATAGTAGTAGGCATCCATCAGTCTCAGGAGACTATGGAGTTGCGCTCTGGTTGTCGGTCTGGAGTGGCCTCACCAGGGCGCAAAGCCAGGGTAGGTTGATTCGGGAGAGAAGCTGTTACCCAGGCAGCAGGTCCCCCCTCTCCACGGCGCTGAAAGTCTCCAATGGTAAGTATAGTATAGTATATTGCAATAGTATACCTTCAGTAAACAAAGACAGGTTACATTTGTAACAAAGAAAATCTATATATTTTACGTGAGAAAGGAATACGAAATGATTGGGAAATACAAAAAGCTCCGAAATGAAGTTGAAACATTCTTGGGGACGAAGTCTGACCCTTCATTAGGACCCTTCATTTAGGGGCCTCGTAGCCTGGTGGATAGCGCGCAGGACTCGTAATTCTGTGGCGCGGGTTCGATTCCCGCACGAGGCAGAAACAAATGGGCAAAGTTTCTTTCACCCTGAATGCCCCTGTTACCTAGCAGTAAATAGGTACCTGGGTGTTAGTCAGCTGTCACGGGCTGCTTCCTGGGGGTGGAGGCCTGGTCGAGGACCGGGCCGCGGGGACACTAAAGCCCCGAAATCATCTCAAGATAACCTCAAGATAACCTTCATTGATCACCTGTTAAACCTAGTAAATCAGGCAGGCATGCAAGTTTCAGAGAATCCTTGTCTTCTCTACCAGCAGGGCCCTGCAAAACCTTATATCAAGCACATATGAACTCGTTGACCAGACCACACACTAGAAGGTGAAGGGACGACGACGTTTCGGTCCGTCCTGGACCATTCTCAAGTCGATTGTCATTCTCAAGTTACAATCGACTTGAGAATGGTCCAGGACGGACCGAAACGTCGTCGTCCCTTCACCTTCTAGTGTGTGGTCTGGTCAACATACTTTAGCCACGTTATTGTGACTCATCGCCTGCATATATGAACTCCTATTTGGATGGCTCCCCCCCCCCAGTTCTATCTGAACATTGAACAAGGCGAAGAACCGTGCTAGGAGCCTGTTATCCGGTCTTGACTCTTGTGTGACCGGTCCCTACATCATGAAGCCTGATGTAGTAACCTGGGGCCAGATTCACGAAGCCGTTACGCAAGCACTAACGAACCTAAACATCTTTTCTCAATCTTTGGCGGCTTTGTTTACAATTATTAGACAGTTAATGAGCTCCGAAGCACCAGGAGGCTGTTTATAACAATAACAACAGTTGATTGGGAAGTTTTCATGTTTTTAAACTGTTTAATAAATGTAACCAAAGCCGTCAAAAATTGAGGAAAGATGTACACGTTTGTAAGTACTTGCGTAACTGCTTCGTGAATCGGGCCCCTGGTCTTGACCTCTTGAGTGACCGGTCACTACATCAGAACCTTCAACGCTAGAGAGATATGTCGGTTGAAAACCAAGTTGGTAACCCCCCCTCTCAAGGCGGCCACCAATCAACAGCCGCGTTCTGTCTCGTCCCTTCACATGAACCTACCTGCCCTTCATCAGTGACCTTTCTATGCCTATTTTGGCATCCATTTGGAGCAAGAAGGTACGCGTGAAATCATGTGAAGCGACTATACGAAGGCTCAGGTACACAGTTGGCTCCAGCGTTAACCTGAATTTAAAAATTTATTAATATGAAGGTAAATTCTAACCCACCAAGACCACCCTTTTACCTGTCTTGCACCTCGCCGACACAATGGCGGGAAACGACATTACCGACTGCAGCTGTGTCATCAACAGGCTGCTCGTCGCGAATGGACTTCCAAAGGCTGCTCGTCGCGAATGGACTTCCGACAGCTGCTGTACAAGATGATCTTCTTCCTGCTTCCACAGCTGCTACGGGACCCTCCGGCCCGGGGCTTCCTGAGCCGACCCCCAGGGAGCCCTCACCGTCCAGCCACAGCGACTCCGCAGTTTACGAGGTCGTCCCACTGACAGGGACGGCAGCAGGACAGCTGACCAGGACGAAGCAGATTCCGAAACCTCGACGAACTCCGAAGACGAACACAAGGAAACCGACCACGATTACTCTGCCTATCGACTTCGATGCTTAAGTTTGTGTCACCGGCTCTCCTCTTGTGGCTGCCCGGGCACCATCTCTTCTACATCACGCACCGGCACCAACACGACTGACGAGACTCCCTTGCTGCCCTCTGGGTATATCCAACATGGCCGTCGGATAAACTTTCCAAGGAGGACAGACAGCATAACCCCATAATCCACAACGACTACTGGGAATACAAGTGCAGGGAAGCAGGACGGATCCATCGCCTGATCGTCCCTTCAAGAAGGCGTCGACCACCTCTGCGACTACGGCATCTTGAAGAAGGAAGTTCGACCAGACTACCAACTTTGTGAGAATGAAACCAAACCTCTTGTAACACCCGGACACCTCCCCCTAGACCGGTCGACTGTGGCCAGCCCTGCTGACTCCTGCGGCACTCAGCTGTGAGCGACGTGTGTGCCACATCAATTCACCGGTCTGACCAGCTTTATGGTCGTGGATTGGATAGGCGCGTCCACGGACCCCATCCCCACATCTCCAGTACCAGCTGTTGATACTGATAATGGCTCCAAAGAGCCTCCACTTACGGGCTCACCATAGCCTATGCTACTTGGACTTTCTAGTTCCCAGTAGCTGAATCTAAAACAACAAATACTAATGTTTATTCCTAACTGCTAGCAACAAGGATAACACCTCGTTGCTAGCAGTTTCAATTGAAACTAATCATAATATTCTTACTATAATGGATTTGTGCTCTTGAGAGCAAAGCGGCAATTATGGTGCTCATAACAATGGATTTTTTTGTTCATATATTGAGCCTAGCGCATCATCTTTGACCACACTCATGGCACTAATGCTCCAGTAGCCAGATGTATCCGACGCTGTTGGGATAAAGTTTCCATGATGGTTTAATACTCAGTTGTGCGCGGCACTGGCTAACACTAAAGGTGATGTAGGCGTCAGTCTGGTGGTAGCACCCAGGTATGTCCAGACCAGCTCTCATTCTTACAGGGGCGTGATGTGGTCCAACCAGACCAGCTCTCATTCTTACAGGGGTGTGATGTGGTCCAGCCAGAACAGCTCTCATTCTTACAGGGGTGTGATGTGGTCCAGCCAGAACAGCTCTCATTCTTACAGGGGTGTGATGTGGTCCAACCAGACCAGCTCTCATTCTTACAGGGGTGTGATGTGGTCCAGCCAGAACAGCTCTCATTCTTACAGGGGTGTGATGTGGTCCAACCAGACCAGCTCTCATTCTTACAGGGGTGTGATGTGGTCCAACTAGACCAGCTCTCATTCTTACAGGGGTGTGATGTGGTCCAGCCAGAACAGCTCTCATTCTTACAGGGGCGTGATGTGGTCCAACCAGACCAGCTCTCATTCTTACAGGGGTGTGATGTGGTCCAACTAGACCAGCTCTCATTCTTACAGGGGTGTGATGTGGTCCAACTAGACCAGCTCTCATTCTTACAAGGGCGTGATGTGGTCCACCCAGACCAGCTCTCATTCTTACAGGGATGTGATGTGGTCCAACCAGACCAGCTCTCATTCTTACAGGGACGTGATGTGGTCCAACCAGACCAGCTCTCATTCTTACAGGGATGTGATGTGGTCCAGCCAGACCAGCTCTCATTCTTACAGGGGCGTGATGTAGTCCAACCAGACCAGCTCTCATTCTTACAGGGACGTGATGTGGTCCAACCAGACCAGCTCTCATTCTTACAGGGACGTGATGTGGTCCAACCAGACCAGCTCTCATTCTTACAGCGACGTGATGTGGTCCAACCAGACCAGCTCTCATTCTTACAGGGGTGTGATGTGGTCCAATCAGACCAGCTCTCATTCTTACAGGGGCGTGATGTGGTCCAACCGGACCAGCTCTCATTCTTACAGGGGCGTGATGTGGTCCAACCGGACTAGCTCTCATTCTTACAGGGGGCGTGATGTGGTCCAACCAGACCAGCTCTCATTCTTACAGGGGCGTGATGTGGTCCAACCAGACCAGCTCTCATTCTTACAGGGGGCGTGATGTGGTCCAACCGGACCAGCTCTCATTCTTATAGGGGCGTGATGTGGTCCAACCGGACTAGCTCTCATTCTTACAGGGATGTGATGTGGTCCAACTAGACCAGCTCTCATTCTTACAGGGACGTGATGTGGTCCAACCAGACCAGCCCTCATTCTTACAGGGACGTGATGTGGTCCAACCAGACCAGCTCTCATTCTTACAGGGGCGTGATGTGGTCCAACAAGACCAGCTCTCATTCTTACAGGGACGTGATTGGGTCCAACCAGACCAGCTCTCATTCTTACAGGGATGTGATGTGGTCCAACCAGACCAGCTCTCATTCTTACAGGGGCGTGATGTGGTCCAACAAGACCAGCTCTCATTCTTACAGGGACGTGATGTGGTCCAACCAGACCAGCTCTCATTCTTACAGGGATGTGATGTGGTCCAACCAGACCAGCTCTCATTCTTACAGGGGGGTGATGTGGTCCAACTAGACCAGCCCTCATTCTTACAGGGGCGTGATGTGGTCCAACTAGACCAGCTCTCATTCTTACAGGGGCGTGATGTGGTCCAACCAGACCAGCTCTCATTCTTACAGGGGCGTGATGTGGTCCAACTAGACCAGCTCTCATTCTTACAGGGGCGTGATGTGGTCCACCCAGACCAGCTCTCATTCTTACAGGGGCGTGATGTGGTCCAACCACCGCCTGAATCAATCACGTCAATGGAAAGTAAATAAATGTTACATTCACCTCACCAAGTGCACTGGACTGTGGCAATATTGTTTTTATGAGGTCGTTTACTTAATCGTGTAGTTCCCCTCGTTCTCACGTAATACTACTCCTCTGGTTGTGGCCAATCACTTGGACTGCTTGGAATATAAAATCGTTTGATTATTGCAGTATCGGCGTTCGATCCCCGATAATCCAAGTGGTTGGGGACAATTCTTTCAATCAGTCATCATATCCCAGCTCCTTATCCTCATATCTCTTCCAAGAGCTATGAAATCATACTCACTTAGCGTGAGTATGATTTCACCTTACCATACAACTCTGTGAAAATCATACAATGTCCCGTCTGTTTTACTGCACATATCCCTGCGCGCGAGTGTGTATGAGGCACGGGAAGTATGTGTAGTGGAAGATATCACTTACGGATGACTGGTGGATGATATCCAGTTAAGATGTTGCAGTGGGGGATAAGTTCTTCTGGCAGATCTTTTCACGAGTTTACCATATCATCTGAAGTGTCTGAGACGATATGACACTTCAGCAGCATCCTTACACTGGCAAGGATGCTGCAGCTGGGAGAATACTGATGCTGCAGCTGGGACAATACTGATGCTGCAGCTGGGACAATACTGATGCTGCAGCTGGGACAATACTGATGCAGCAACTGGGACAATATTGATGCTGCAACTGGGACAATACTGATGCTGCAACTGGGACAATACTGATGCAGCAACTGGGACAATACTGATGCTGCAGCTGGGACAATACTGATGCTGCAACTGGGACAATACTGATGCTGCAGCTGGGACAATACTGATGCTGCAGCTGGGACAATACTGATGCAGCAACTGGGACAATACTGATGCTGTGTGTGATGCGGATGCTTGACCATAACCTGAGAGAGAGAGAATAAAAACATTGGTCACTGTATCAACTGAGTGAACAAGCAATGAACAAATACAATGGTATCCGGCTGAACAAAAACAAATACAAAAAAGGGTACCTTTTTTCACAATAGCATATTTCTGTCTGCTTTTTAGAATTCGCCTATAGCGTTTGACATGATTTTTTTTTCTAGTGCTTTTTATTTTCATCATTTTTTTATATTGCAATAAACATATATTAAAACCATAAAAAGGTTTTCGAAAAGATAATTTTATTCCAGACATTTATTTGATTAACTATGAAGTTCGGGAAGTGGAGACTCAACAAAGATATCTGATGCGTAAAATGTTCAATTATATTAATTTCATTATTAATAAGTATTAAGTTAATTATAATAGTAATAATTATTTAATTATACAACTAGCTGTACCCGGCCACGCGATGCTGTGGCTCATGCTTTGCTGAGCCACAGTAACCTTCCCCTGTCACTTTGTCCTCCCCCACCATTCTCCATTTCCCCCTCCCCTCGTCCCCATCATCCCAAATTCCTCCGTCCCCTCATCCTTCCCCCCCCCACCTTACCCCCTCTCTTGCCCCACTCGTCCTCCCCACAATCTCTCACTTCCGTCCCCTCGTCCTCCCCACCATTCCCCACTCCCTCGTCTGATACCTTCCCAAATGGTCTGATGTTCCCATCAGAAAATTGGGAACATCAAGTGATCTGATGTTCCCATCACTGAAATATAAGAAAAACAGTTAAAAAATGAAATGAAAATATGAAAAAATATATAAATCAAGTATACTCACGAAATGACCGGTCTGGTAAAGAACATTGCATGAGACAACAGCGGCAGAAAAGAGGGTCTAAGAGCTAGAGCTAAATCCGGAATTGCACATATAGGTGAGTACACAAACACACTACACTTCCTAATGCAATGGAATGCATTGGGAAGTGATGTGGTGGAGGCTGACTCCATACACAGCTTCAAATGTAGATATGATAGAGCCCAGTTGGCCCAGGAACCTGTACATTGGTTGACTGATCGTTGAGAGGAGGGACCAATGAGCTAGAGCTCAACCCCCGCAAGCACAACTAGGTAAGTAAAGAGCCTGAGCAGCTCCCAGTGTTGCAAGCGGAGATAACCTTAGATGAGAAGCTGTTAGATATAGAGGTGACAGCAGTGGAAGTCAAGAAACAACTATAGCATTACTGGACGAAACTAAAGCTGTTGAACCAGACAATGTATCTCCGTGGATGTTAAAAGAGGCAGCACAGCAATCGTCTTACCTCTAACAATGATCTTTTATGAGTCACTGACAAAAGGAGAGTTGCCCAGCAGTTGGAAGACGGCAAATGTTGTACCAATTTTCACAGAAAGGAGATAGAGAAGAGGCACTTAACTACAGACCATCCCCTGCAAATTCATCAATTCCCTGCAAAGAGCAGCCCTTACAATCATCCCTTGCAAAGAGCAGCCCCTACAATCATCCCTTGCAAAGAGCAGCCCCTACAATCATCCCTTGCAAAGAACAGCCCCTACAATCATCCCATGCAAAGAACAGCCCCTACAATCATCCCTTGCAAAGAACAGCCCCTACAATCATCCCTTGCAAATAACAGCCCCTACAATCATCCCTTGCAAAGTACTTGAAAGAATAACAAGGACTAAACTAGTTTCACTCCTGGAGAGAAATATGCTTGTAAACACCCAACAACATGAATTTAGGGACGAGAAATCATGCTTATCGAACTTGCTGCAGTTCTGTGATAAAGTAATGAAAAAAAAGTCAAAACAGAGAAGATTTGGCAGATGCGATTTTCTGGACCGCCAAAATTCCTTTCAGTTCCAAAATCCCGAAATCCCTCATAAGAGATATCAATACAAACTTGAGAGGCAGGCGGAAGTCAGCGGAAAACCCCTAACATGGGTAAGGAATTACCTAACAGATTGGAGTAAGGGAATAACAGTAAAGAGCGAGAAGTCGAACTGGCGTAGGGTAACAAGCGGGGTTACCTCAGGAATTCCTGGCCCCACATATTGCCTCTCTGAGTGTGTGGAACACTACCAAGCCTTCCTGAGTGTATGGAACACTGCCAAGCTTTCCTGAGTGTATGGAACACTGCCAAGCCCCCCCCCCTGAGTGTATGGAACACTGCCGAGCCTCCCTGAGTGTGTGGAACACTGCCAAGCCCCCCTGGGTGTGTAGAACACAGCCGAGCCTCCCTGAGTGTATGGAACACTGCCGAGCCTCCCTGAGTGTGTGGAACACTGCCAAGTCTCCCTGAGTGTGTGGAACACTGCCAAGTCTCCCTGAGTGTGTGGAACACTGCCAAGTCTCCCTGAGTGTGTGGAACACTGCCAAGTCTCCCTGAGTGTGTGGAACACTGCCAAGCCTCCCTGAGTGTGTGGAACACAGCCAAGCCTCCCTGAGTGTGTGGAACACTGCCAAGCCTCCCTGAGTGTGTGGAACACTGCCAAGTCTCCCTGAGTGTGTGGAACACAGCCAAGCCTCCCTGAGTGTGTGGAACACTGCCAAGCCTCCCTGAGTGTGTGGAACACTGCCAAGTCTCCCTGAGTGTGTGGAACACTGCCAAGTCTCCCTGAGTGTGTGGAACACTGCCAAGCCTCCCTGAGTGTGTGGAACACTGCCAAGCCTCCCTGAGTGTGTGGAACACTGCCAAGTCTCCCTGAGTGTGTGGAACACTGCCAAGTCTCCCTGAGTGTGTGGAACACTGTCAAGCCCCCCTGGGTGTGTAGAACACAGCCGAGCCTCCCTGAGTGTGTGGAACACAGCCAAGTCTCCCTGAGTGTGTGGAACACAGCCAAGCCTCCCTGAGTGTGTGGAACACAGCCAAGCCTCCCTGAGTGTGTGGAACACTGCCAAGCCTCTCTGAGTGTATGGAACACTGCCAAGCTTCCCTGAGTGTCTGGAACACTGCCAAGCCTCCCTGAGTGTGTGGAACACTGTCAAGCCTCTCTGAGTGTGTGGAACACTGCCAAGCCTCTCTGAGTGTGTGGAACACAGCCAAGCCTCCCTGAGTGTGTGGAACACTGCCAAGCCTCTCTGAGTGTATGGAACACTGCCAAGCCTCCCTGAGTGTATGGAACACTCCCTGAGTGTATGGAACATCTCACTGAGTGTATGGAACACTCCCTGAGTGTATAGAACATCTCACTGAGTGTATACCAGGCTCCACACATCATCCAGCTGAGTAAATGCCCAGTCCCAGTCACTCAGAGGCTCCGGAGGTCAGAACACTGACGCAATCCACGCTCAGAAACCAAGTCAAAGCCAAGCGATGAGACCATTGAAGCAGACTCCGACCTCGGTACACGCGGTGTGACAGACATCACATTGAAAGGAAATGAAGAGAAGCAAGAAAGACGTGGATGTTATCTTACATTCTTATCTTACAAATGTTATCTTACATTGTTATCTTACAAATGATCTTACATTCACCACAGAGAATGTAAGATAGAAGAGAGCCGCCAATAACTGCAAGAGAACAAGGAATGAGTACGTCAGAAAAGGATGGAAAAAAGTAGATTAAAACTTAATATTTAGGGGCAAACAAAAGCTAAATTACTTTCAAAACAATGTCAGGAGAGGAACATTTGTTACTGATCAGGTTGTCAGATGCAGTGGGGGAATATGACTCAAACCAGAAACAATAAAAAGGTATATTAAGGTTCCAAGTACACCTCTTAGAATAAGCAAGTCACTTGATCAAGGCGAGCTACCAAACAGCTGGAAGACAGCTACTGTCGAACAAATTGACAAGAAAGGGGATTGAGAGGAGACGCTGAGACGCCCCGGTATTATTAAGATGTTTAGGAGGCATGGTGCTCATGACTGATTAACTCTTAGAAGAAGAGTTAGGGATAGTAGGGATAAGGGGTATATGATAGGAACTTATAAAATACTCAGGGGGAATTGATATAGTGGAAATAGATGAAATGTTCACACGGAATAGTAACAGAACGAGGGGGACATGGGTGGAAGCTGGAAACTCAGATGAGTCACAGAGATGTTAGAAAGTTTTCCTTTAGCGTGAGAGTAGTGGAAAAATGGAATGTACTCAAGGAGCAGGTTGTCGAAGCAAATTCTATTCATAATTTTTAAACTAGGTATGATAGGGAAATGAGACCGGAGTCATTGCTGTAAACAACCGATGACTAGAATGGCGGGATCCAAGAGACAATGCTCGATCCTCCAGGCACAAATAGGTGCACACACACACACACACACACACACACACACACACACACACACACACACACACACACACACACACACACACACACACACACACACACACACACACACACACTCACCCACACACACACACACACACCCACACACACACACACACACCCACACACACACACACACACACACACACACACACACACACTCACCCACACACACACACACCCACACACACACACACACACACACACACCTTCTAATCCTACCCTTCTACCCCTCCCCTCCTCCCGAGTCCTCCCTCCCCCCCTTTCCTTCCCGTCCTCCCTCCCCTTTCACCCCATACCCTCCCTGTCCCTCCCCCTTCACTGGATCCCCCGCCCCTCATTCCAGTATCCTCTGAGATCCTGTTACCCACCTCACAGGTCCTCACACCCATGGAACAGCCTCCCCCACCAGCAGAACACTCACTAAGGAGGCGATTTGAGAAGGGACAGAAGAAAGTGAGCCTCAAAGCGATGTACACTAACATAGATGGAATTACAAATAAAGCAAATGAGCTTGGAGAACTGGTACTAGAGGAAAACCCAGACATAATAGCCCTCACAGAAACAAAGATCACGAAAACAATAACAAATGCAGTGTTTCCACAGGACTATTATGTTATGCGGAAAGAGAGGGAAGGAAGAGGTGGGGGTGGTGTAGCTCTGCTGGTAAGAAAAGGCTGGGATTTTGAGGAGATGGATATTCAGGGCTGTGAAGGTTTCAGTGACTACATAGCAGGTACTGTAACAAATGGAGGGAAAAAAATTATAGTCGCAGTCATATATAATCCACCACCAAATGACAGAAGACCTAGACAGGAATATGATAGAAACAACATGGCCACCATTAACATAATAGAAAGAGCAGCTTCTGTTGCTAGCAGGAATGGATCTGGACTACTAATTATGGAAGACTTCAACCATGGGAAGATAGATTGGAAGAACAGAGACCCGCATGGAGGACCAGAAACATGGAGAGCTAAGCTGCTGGACGTGGCAACAAGAAACTTTCTAAGCCAGCATACCAAAGAGCCAACAAGAATGAGAGGAGAAGATGAACCAGCAATGCTTGATTTGATATTTACCCTAAATGAATGGGATATAAGGGAAGTTAAGATGGAAGCGCCCTTGGGAATGAGTGACCACAGTGTATTGAACTTTGAGTACCTGGTAGAGTTAGGACTTATCTCCCCCCAAAAAGAACTAGGAATCAAAAGGCTGGCATACCGAAAGGGGAATTATGAACAGATGAGAAGTTTCCTAAGTGAAATACCTTGGGACACAGACCTCAGAGACAAGTCTGTACAGGGTATGATGGACTATGTTACCCAAAAGTGTCAGGAGGCAGTAAACAGGTTCATCCCGGCCCAAAGGGAAAAATCCGAGAAGCAACAAAAGAATCCATGGTATAATAGGGCATGTATGGAAGCGAAGAAACTGAACAAGAAGGCGTGGAGGAACTTCCGGAATAACAGAACACCAGAAAGCAGGGAGAGATACCAGAGAACCAGGAATGAGTACGTCAGGGTGAGAAGAGAAGCAGAGAAAATTTTTGAAAATGATATAGCAAACAAAGCCAAGACCGAACCAAAGCTACTCCACAGTCACATCAGAAGGAAAACAACAGTGAAAGAAGAGGTATTGAAACTTAGAACAGGCGAGGACAGGTATACAGAGAATGACAGAGAGGTGTGTGAGGAACTCAACAAGAGGTTCCAGGAGGTCTTCACAATAGAACAGGGTGAGGTCACTGTGCTAGGAGAAAGGGAGGTAAACCAGGCGGCCTTGGAGGAGTTCGAAATTACGAGAGAGGAGGTCAAGAGACACCTGCTGGATCTGGATGTTAGAAAGGCGGTTGGTCCAGATGGGATCTCACCATGGGTACTGAAAGAGTGTGCAGAGGCACTTTGCTTGCCACTCTCCATAGTGTATAGTAAATCACTAGAGACGGGAGACCTACCAGAAATATGGAAGACGGCGAATGTGGTCCCAATATACAAAAAGGGCGACAGACAAGAGGCACTGAACTACAGGCCAGTGTCCTTGACTTGTATACCATGCAAGGTGATGGAGAAGATCGTGAGAAAAAACCTGGTAACACATCTGGAGAGAAGGGACTTCGTGACAAATCGCCAACATGGATTCAGGGAGGGTAAATCTTGCCTTACAGGCTTGATAGAATTCTACGATCAGGTGACACAGATTAAGCAAGAAAGAGAGGGCTGGGCGGACTGCATTTTCTTGGATTGTCGGAAAGCCTTTGACACAGTACCGCATAAGAGGCTGGTACATAAGCTGGAGAGACAGGCAGGTGTAGCTGGTAAGGTGCTCCAGTGGATAAGGGAGTATCTAAGCAATAGGAAGCAGAGAGTTACGGTGAGGGGTGAGACCTCCGATTGGCGTGAAGTCACCAGTGGAGTCCCACAGGGCTCTGTACTCGGTCCTATCTTGTTTCTGATATATGTAAATGATCTCCCGGAGGGTATCGATTCATTTCTCTCAATGTTTGCGGACGATGCTAAAATTATGAGAAGGATTAAAACAGAAGAGGACTGTTTGAGGCTTCAAGAAGACCTAGACAAGCTGAAGGAATGGTCGAACAAATGGTTGTTAGAGTTTAACCCAACCAAATGTAATGTAATGAAGATAGGTGTAGGGAGCAGGAGGCCAGATACAAGGTATCATCTGGGAGAGGAAATTCTTGAGGAGTCAGAGAAGGAAAAAGACTTGGGGGTTGATATCACGCCAGACCTGTCTCCTGCAGCACATATCAAGCGGATAACATCAGCGGCATATGCCAGGCTGGCCAACATACGAACGGCATTCAGAAACTTGTGTAAAGAATCATTCAGAACTTTGTATACCACATATGTCAGGCCAATCCTGGAGTATGCAGCCCCAGCATGGAGTCCATATCTAGTCAAGGATAAGACTAAACTGGAAAAGGTTCAAAGGTTTGCCACCAGACTAGTACCCGAGCTGAGAGGTATGAGCTACGAGGAGAGACTACGGGAATTAAACCTCACTTCGCTGGAAGACAGAAGAGTTAGGGGGGACATGATCACCACATTCAAGATTCTGAAGGGGATTGATAGGGTAGATAAAGACAGTCTATTTAACACAAGGGGAACACGCACAAAGGGTCACAGGTGGAAACTGAGTGCCCAAATGAGCCACAGAGATATTAGAAAGAACTTTTTTAGTGTCAGAGTGGTTGACAAATGGAATGCATTAGGGGGTGATGTGGTGGAGGCTCACTCCATACACAGTTTCAAGTGTAGATATGACAGAGCCCGATAGGCTCAGGAATCTGTACACCTGTTGATTGACGGTTGAGAGGCGGGACCAAAGAGCCAGAGCTCAACCCCCGCAAACACAACTAGGTGAGTACAACTAGGTGAGTACACACACACACACACACACACACACACACACACCCACACACACACACACACACACACACACACACACACACACACACACACACACACACACACACACACACACACACACACACACACACACACACACACACACATGAACAAAGGACCACGCCCAGGTACAAGGGAGGTGTGGGCTGGTCGTCCACTGTGTCCACTCAGCCAATATTCAATATCCCACCATGATAAATTTATACGAAAGTGGATTATTTGTATATATATATTTTATGATTTCCTAAATCACAGGAAACCAATTAGAGAAAAAGAGAAAGACGAAAGAATAGAGAAAGGAAACACACACATAATACAATTTTTCTTTGTTACTTAAGTGTATATAGCTGTATAGATGTATTTGAAAAATGACAACATTTTCATCCTAAATATTAACAATAACATCATGCTGTATTTCAGAGTGATGCTGCAACTCTGAGTGTATTGCACAGTCTGTGTCAGCATGTTGGTGTTACAGCAGGAGGGATTCATCGTCTGTATCATTAATATCACTATAGATTAGAGTCATAACAGTATAAAATGAAAGAATTAATGAAAGTGCCGATGGCCCTATTGGCCCATATATCTGTTTGCCTTCACTCAAACCCCATTCATAATTGAGGTATAACCTGCGCTGGAAACAATCCGGCGATCCCACCTATTATGTAAATCATCAACTCTATTTTCTAATCAATATTTTTCCATTTAGTTTCAGAATGTACACTTTTTTTCACTTTGTAGCCAATGTTCCGTGTACTATTTTGTGTGTATATATTTTTAGTCGTGCTAATTGCTCCCTTTTGTTACTCCCATTCATTAATTTTTTTGCGCTTCATTCATGTCACTTGTTTCCTCTACCGCTCTAGGAAATATATTTCATGTGTTTCCCTTATCGTTTTTCTCTGTACACGTTCAAGGGAATTTATGTCCACTCTGGTTTACATAGACTCCGCAGTCTCCGTGGTGTAGTGGTAAGACACTCGCCTGGCGTTCCGCGAGCGCTATGTCATGGGTTCGTATCCTGGCCGGGGAGGATTTACTGGGCGCAATTCCTTAACTGTAGCCTCTGTTTAACGCAACAGTAAAATGTGTACTTGGATGAAAAAACGATTCTTCGCGGCAGGGGATCGTATTCCAGGGACCATAGGATTAAGGACTTGCCCGAAACGCTACGCGTACTAGTGGCTGTACAAGAATGTAACAACTCTTGTATATATCTCAAAAAAAAGACTACAAGGTAGTCTAAATGGGTTTTAGACAATGTTTTGGACTATTTAGACGACATAGTCTAAGTGGGGTCTATGGCAGTGACAAGGTAAAGCTGAGGAACAATGTTGGATGTATTATTGCTAGTTCTGCTAGATGAGACTCTCAGGGTCATGTGTGTTTCATTCCGTTCTGGTGGTCGGCGGTTTAAGGCTCCTATTGCCCGGGTGAATGATGTGTGTGTGTGTGTGTGTGTGTGTGTGTGTGTGTGTGTGTGTGTGTATGTGTGTGTGTGTGTGTGTGTGTGTGTGTGTACTCACCTATATGTACTCACCTATATGTGCTTGCAGGATCGAGCATTGACTCTTGGATCCCGCCTTTCTAGCTATCGGTTGTTTACAGCAATGACTCCTGTCCCATTTCCCTATCATACCTAGTTTTAAAAGTATGAATAGTATTTGCTTCCACAACCTGTTCCCCAAGTGCATTCCATTTTTCTACTACTCTCACGCTAAAAGAAAACTTCCTAACATCTCTGTGACTCATCTGAGTTTCCAGTTTCCACCCATGTCCCCTCGTTCTGTTATTATTACGTGTGAACATTTGATCTATTTCCACTTTGTCAATTCCCCTGAGTATTTTATATGTCCCTATCATATCTCCTCTCTCCCTTCTTTTCTCTAGTGTCGTAAGGTTCAGTTCCTTCAGCCGCTCTTCATATCCCATCCCTCGTAGCTCTGGGACAAGCCTCGTCGCAAACCTCTGAACCTTCTCCAGTTTCTTTATGTGTTTCTTCAGGTGGGGGCTCCATGATGGCGCGGCATACTCTAAGACGGGTCTCACGTAGGCAGTGTAAAGCGCCCTAAAAGCTTCCTCATTTAGGTTTCTGAATGAAGTTCTAATTTTCGCCAGTGTAGAGTACGCTGCTGTCGTTATCCTATTTATATGTGCCTCAGGAGTTAGATTGGGTGTCACATCCACTCCCAGGTCTCTTTCTCGAATCGTTACAGGTAGGCTGTTCCCCTTCATTGTGTACTGTCCCTTTGGTCTCCTGTCACCTGATCCCATTTCCATAACTTTACATTTACTGGTGTTAAACTCCAGTAGCCATTTCTCTGACCATCTCTGCAGCCTGTGTAAGTCCTCTTGGAGGATCCTACAATCCTCGTCTGTCACAACTCTTCTCATTAATTTTGCGTCATCTGCAAACATTGACATGTATGATTCCACTCCTGTAAACATATCATTTACGTAAATTAGAAAGAGGATTGGTCCCAGCACCGATCCTTGAGGTACTCCACTTGTTACTGTTCGCCAGTCCGACTTTTCGCCCCTTACCATTACCCTCTGGCTCCTTCCTGTTAGGTAGTTCTTCACCCATACTAGGGCCTTTCCGCTTACTCCTGCCTGCCTCTCAAGTTTGTATAGCAGTCTCATGTGCGGTACCGTATCAAAGGCCTTTTGGCAGTCAAGAAATATGCAGTCTGCCCAGCCTTCTCTGTCCTGCCTTATCCTTGTTACTTTATCATAGAATTCTAAAAGGTTTGTTAGGCATGATTTCCCTGTCCAGAACCCATGTTGGTGCTTGTTTACAAACCCAATGCTCTCCAGGTGCTCAACAAGTCTTAGCCTAATTATTCTTTCAAGTATTTTGCAGGGGATGCTTGTCAGTGATACGGGTCTGTAGTTAAGTGCCTCCTCCCTATCCCCCTTTTTGAAAATCGGTACGACATTTGCCTCCTTCCAGCAACTGGGCAATTCTCCCGACATAAGTGACTCATTGAAGATCATTGCCAGAGGCACGCTGAGAGCCTGCGCTGCCTCTTTAAGTATCCACGGTGATACTTTGTCTGGTCCAACAGCTTTATTTGCATCCAGTGTTGTCAACTGTTTCATTACATCCTCTGCTGTCACCTCTATATCTGATAGTCTTTCATCTTGGGTAATCTCTTCTAACAATGGGAGCTGCTCAGGCTCGGTAGTGAACACTCCATGGAATTTTGCATTCAGTACCTCGCAGATTTCCTTGTCGCTTTCTGTATATGCCCCTTCTGTTTTCCTCAGTCTTGTCACTTGGTCATTTACCGACATCTTCCTTCTTATATGGCTATGTAGTAATTTTGGTTGCTTTTTCGCTTTGACTGCAATATCGTTCTCATAATTTCTTTCCGACACTCGTCTTATGTTAATGTAATCATTCCTAGCTCTGTTACATCTAATCCTGTTGTCCTCTGTCCTTTGTCTTCTGTACTTCCTCCACTCCCTCCTGCTTCTCACCTTTGCTTCCTGACACTGTCTATTAAACCATGGGTTATTATATTCCCTCCTGCTTTTTTTCTTTATTGTTGGAATAAATCTATCTTCAGCCTCCTTGCATTTCAATATGACTTGGGTCATCATACCTTGCACTGTTTTTCCTCTAAGTTCTTCCTCCCACTGCACTTCTCCCAGGTAGTCCCTTATCCCTCTGTAGTCCCCTTTTCTGTAATCAAGTCTCCTTTCCCGGACCTCTTGTCCTTTGGTCACAATTTTAAGCTCCATCATGTAGTCAAAGGCTAGGACACAATGGTCACTAGCTCCTAGTGGTATTTCATGTTCCAACTGCTCGATGTCTTCTACATTCTGAGTGATAATGAGATCTAATAGGCTGGGCGTATCCCCTCCTCTTTCCCTAGTATCTTCTTTCACATGCTGTGTTAGGAAATTCCTGTCAATAACGTCTACCAGCTTCGCTCCCCAGGTCTCCTCCCCGCCATGGGGATTCCTCGTTTCCCAATCTATCTCTCCGTGATTTAGGTCCCCCATGACCAGCAGCTTCGCTCTCATTCTATGCGCTAAAGTTGCTGCCCTCTGCAGTTCATCCATACATGTCTTGTTGCTGTCCTCGTACTCCTGCCTGGGCCTTCTACTGTTTGGTGGGGGATTGTAGAGTATCAAGATTACAATCTTCTTCCCATCCACTGTCAGGGTTCCATGTATGAAGCTTGTGCTTTCATTGGTACCCGGATTTTCCAGCTCATCAAACTTCCATTTCCGCTTTATTAGTAGTGCCACTCCACCTCCCTGTCTCTGTGTCCTTTCTTTTCTTATCACCTGGTACCCCTCTGGAAAGATTGCATCCGAGATCATGCCATTTATTTTAGTTTCCACTATTGCCACTATGTCTGGGTCTGCCTCACTAACTCTTTCTTTTATCTCTTCTGCTTTATTGGCTACCCCATCAGCATTGGTGTACCAAACCTTGAGACTCTTCTTGGAAACTCGGGTGTCAGAGTTCCCCCTTTCACCAGGGGTCTGGGGGGAACTGGGGGGTGTCTGGGGGGCAAGTGGGGGCTGTGGGGGCGAGTGGGGGGGTGCTAGGGGGGTGCCTGGGAGTGCCTGGTAGGCAAATGGGGTCTGGGCATCTAGGGGGGTAAGAAGGGCATAATGGGTCTGAAAGTTAGGGGTCTGAATAGCATAGGGGGGTTGAGAAATAGAGTGAGACTGAGAGTCAGATAGAGGTTGAGAGGTTGGGGGGAAGAGGGATACTGAGGTGAGATGAGAATGGAGCATGGGTGCTGGGAGTGGAAGAGAGGGTATATTAGATAGGGGGGAATCGGGGGTAGGTGAGGGTTTTGGGGTAGAAGAGGGGAAGAGGGAGATGGGGGAAGGTGTTAGGGGGTCACAAGGTGAGGGGGTTAAATGTGGGCTGGAGGTGCATAGGAGGGGTGAGGGTTGGGTGGGGTTTGGGGGTGAGTGGAAGAGGGGTGCAGTGGAAGCTGGGATGGAGTAGATGGAATTGAAGTCAATGGGGTAGAAGGGGCAGGGGAGTGGGAAGGGGTATTTGGGGAGGGGGGCTGGGAAGGTGGGTTTGGGGAGGGCATGGCTTGACCCACTGGGGTCGCTGACAAGTGTGATGTAGCAGGGGCAGGGGAATCGTTGTGGAGGTGCAAATGTGGAAGGGACAGGGGGGTTTTGGGAGGCTGAGGCAGGGGGGATGTATAGGAGGGCTGAGTTGGGGAGGATGCGACCTGGGAGGTGACCTGGGAGGTGACCTGGGAGGTGACCTGGGAGGTGACCTGGGATGTGACCTGGGAGGTGAGATTACCTGGGAGGTTAGTACGTTGTCGTTGTTGCCATCTATTTTTGTGGGCTGTTTGCTCATCTTTCGTCATAAACCTCTCTATAAACACATTGTAATGGGTTTCACTTCCTCTGAGTAAATGCTTGCTCCTCATTATGTACTCCACTGCCTCCTCATTGGAGAATTGCACCAGAACAGGTCTCTTCTTGGTACAATTGTAAGGTCCAACCCGTCGATTGATATCCACCTCGCGTTCTGCCATCTCTGCTCCAATACACCTCAATATCTCGTGCAATTCGTAATTTTCTGTTTCTATTCTCTCTTGTCTTGTTGGTGCCCTAGATTCGAATAATCCATGTATTATAATAGACCGTCTCCTCAGGAATTCATTGTCATGCTGGTAGCCTGTCCCCTGGGGATTCCCCATCCCAACCGCAGTCACTAACCCATCTCCCACTAATCCCACTCTATCCTTAGCCATGCTGCTAAACCTTCCTAATTCGTTTGTGATACGAGCACATTCCCTCTCCCAGTCCTCTCTTCCCTTCCTAATCTCTTCCTGAACATAGAGCATAAGTTCTTGTTTCTGCCTCTCTACCGCATCCTGTATTTGCTGAAATACCTCACTTTTAATCCCCTGGATTAGATCCTCCAACCAATCACTCCTTCTCTCTACAAATTTCCCTATTAATTTGTCTATAAATCTGTCCTCCTCCTCATCCCTGCTGGTGATTGACCTTGAACCCCTTCTAGTCATTGCAGTAACAATCTAGCCAAAAAGGCGCTCCTCAATACCTTGCACAATCTGCTAACACAATAGGTGAGTGAATCTCCAATCGTCGTCCCACGTGATGATATAAGGGTTGCTGCCGAGGTGAGGTCACGCGGTCAGAGGTCGGTGAGGTCTGGTTTCACACTGCACAGTATTTCCTCAACTATTTTGAATTACGCTAATTAAACTGTTTTTCTTCACTACCTTATGGCTCAGGTCAAAACCCAAGGTTTTTTCATTCACTTGTACATTCACTTATAGTCTTTTTCACTTCGAAGTTTCCTGAGTACCCCTCCCACTCCACGAGTGATCCAGGAGCTCCCAACCCACGTCCACCCAACACGATGGTCACAAGACAAGTGTGTGTGTGTGTGTGTGTGTGTGTGTGTGTGTGTGTGTGTTTGTGTGTGATAGTGTACTCACCTAGTTGTACTAACCTAGTTGTGCTTGCGGGGGTTGAGCTCTGGCTCTTTGGTCCCGCCTCTCAACTGTCAATCAACAACACACACACACAACAGTGTGCGTGTGTGTGTGTGTGTGTGTGTGTGTGTGGTGGACTCTTTAAATTTCTCTATAATATGATTTATTTCTATTTCACGTTCAGATTTGGCAACTTCAACATTGTTTAGCTGATTTCAGATAACTAATAACATTTCTTACCAATCTTTCGTTCATTTTAAAAAGAGTCTGAAAACATCTTGTAATGATTTTGAGTCTGTATATTTTTTAATCACGTGCAAATTTGAAAATATTAATTCAGTGTCCTGTCTTCCTTATTTCGAAAATTTATTAATATATACTTTGACTTGAGATCCGCACCTATAATGACTTAAATCGAGTCAACTGACATCAGTAATCAGTATAGTTCAGATTACTACTCACTACTAAATGGGAACAATAAATTGTTCACTCTAAACATTGCTAGTTCGACAAACCAATAGAGATACAAATTATTGGACTTCATCACCAGAAACATCATTGTATCACTCTGTGAACAACTGAATGAGTTGCTCACAACACTTATGTAAAACCCATACAAATGTATGCGTTGTATTATCGTCAATATCCCATTGTTCCAATCTAAGTTTGTATTCCTTTCTTCAGGTAAGTGTGGCTGACGGGAGATACGTGAAGCCTCAGCAGAACTGGTGAGTGTATAAATAGTTCCATAGTTAGTGACCAGAAATAGGGAAATAATAGCCATTCGTCCCCCCATTATTACCTTATTTCCTCACCATAAGTATGACACCTTAACTCTCACTCAGCTTCACCTCTTTCACCTGAGTATTTAAGATAAATTTGTCTGGAAGATCTTCCACAAGGGAAAGAAACGTTGTTATATATTATACCTTCAATAATCATTACAATTTTGGTAATTTAATTGTTCTTCTTAATCCCGAGAGTAAGAATATAGTTAGAAGAACAGAAAAAAAAAAAAAAAAAAAAAAAAAAAAAAAAAAAAAAAAAAAAAAAAAAAAAAAAAAAAAAAAAAAAAAAAAAAAAAAAATATATATATATATATATATATATATATATATATATATATATATATATATATATATATATATATATATATATATATATATATATATGCAATTGATATATTTCCCTGATACAGCAGGTTGTGTGTATTCGATTCCCTGCAATGATTGTGATTCTGTGTACCTTGGACAAACAGGAAAGTCCTTACAATTGCGGTTGTCACAATATGCTTATAGTATTAGAACTGCCCAAACGTCTAATGCATTATATCTACATACGAGTTTATGCGATCACAATATTAACTGGAATGGGGCAAAAAGCATTACCAATTGTGGGGATTTCGTGGAACGGAATTTAATTGAGTCTGCTCTAATTAGTCAGTGTCCAAATCTTCTTAATGTTAGTACTGGAATGTACAAACTTGATCCATTTTTAAGTTATAATATTGCACAACAGTTTAAGAAACAACTCTGATAGAGAGGCTTACAATGTCTCATTATAATTGTATATTCATATATTGCGTGTTCATGAGGTTTTTCTTTAATCTTTCATCCTTATTCTCTGACCGCTTAATCCTCTTTGACCATTCTAAGCTAAGCAATACCTGTTTCTGGTTAATTCTTTCCCTAGGGATGGGTTGGTCAGGTGTCGGCCTATATATCCTCCCCCTTCTCCCTTCTCCTCTAGTCAGTCTGGTGTTGACAAAGGCTTTAACAAGCCGAAACGTTCACCTCTTTTCATATTTCTCTGTGGATTTTCCGCACACACACACATATATATATATATATATATATATATATATATATATATATATATATATATATATATATATATATATATATATATATATATATATATATATATATAAATAAGGAAGGGAGTACCACCTCTAGCTGGAAGAAGGGGGACCCATAGCCTCGGAGGAAACCACGCATAACGCATTAGAGGGAATGTTTAGATCCCCTCCAATACAGTTTCTGTGTGCTTTTCTCCTACCACCCCCTTCCTTGAATATTTTTTGTGCTTTATTATGCATTTGATGGTTACAAGATATACATGGGTTGATACAAAAATAATAATGCAAAAAGGTGCTTAAAGGTTATGGATCTCTTGAAGAACACAACAATGGGAAACATTGATGAATGTCACAGACGGGTTCGATCATTGTTGCAAGTCAAACACTTCTTCGAATTCCTCTGAAGTTGGACTAGTGCCCAAGACGCAACAGGCATTTCCCCTCTGAATCGCAACACTGAGGCGCTGGAACAAGAAACTTTTTGCTCTCTGGTCTTTTGTAGCGCTGATCAATTTGTCCCCCAATTCCTTCAGGAACTTCAATGCACATTTTCCCCACGAACCGAGGGTCTCCGAGCCGATCGGAACAAAGCTGTAGCAGTGTGCTAGACCTCTGTATTTAATAATTTTCTGCGATTCCCTGAAAGAAGCAGCACCACCGCTTTCACGTGTGCTGTAGTGGAGGTAGGTACTGGCCAGTGTGGCAGCGCACGTGTAGTCCCATACCACTTGCTTACCATCCTTCCAAGGTAGCAAGGTGACCCCATCAGGGCGCTTCTGAGGGTCGTTAGGTCTGGATAAGTGTGGTTCTCTTTGTGCCGGGCAGCGGGCTGTGGCGAGGCTCCTCTTGATGATGTCGTTGACTTCTTCATGTCTTGCAATTTTACCCTGTGATTTACGACATACCAGACCATGACGACCATATTGGTCTGCCATCGCAGTTCCGCAGATGCACCTATGTTCGGTGAGGATGGGGGCGGCAAGGCGAAGGGCAACTCCAATGCGGAGAGCGTCATGACCGAGGCGAGTTCCCAGGGCTGCATTGGGCACAGCAAATAAAAAATCCCCGGCGTGGGGTGTTGTTACCGCTAGGAGGCGGGCTTTGTTTTCAGCATCAGCGTTGTCAATCATTGCTGTGACAGTCTTTTCCATTATGGGGCTATCCCAGTGGGCCTGCTTGTGGTCTTTTGGGACTTGTGGTCGGGGTTGAGGGTGTGCAATGGTGTCCCATTGTCTGGCTGCTTCGATGAACGTTTGATCATGAGTTCCCGCTGTCTCTCTCATACGCTCTGGTAGGATCTGCCCTACCAATTCGTTGGCTGCTGTACATGAGGATAAGAATGCTGGAAGTGCTACCTCAGTTGCCTTTCGTATGCCTATCCCTCCAAATCTCACTATATATATATATATATATATATATATATATATATATATATATATATATATATATATATATATATATATATATATATATATATATATATATATATATATATATATATATATATATATATATATATATATATATATATATATATATATATTATTGAAATTTGGTCTGCTTTATTGATTAACGTTTATTGTAATTTACGCTGCTATAAACGACTTGAATAATTACGGTACCAATATATATATATATATATATATATATATATATATATATATATATATATATATATATATATATATATATATATATATACATATATATATATATATATATATATATATATATATATATATATATATATATATATATATATATATATATATATATATATATATATATATATAGGAAGGGAGTACCACCTCTAGCTGGAAGAAGGGGGACCCATAGCCTCGGAGGAAACCACGCATAACGCATTAGAGGGAATGTTTAGATCCCCTCCAATACAGTTTCTGTGTGCTTTTCTCCTACCACCCCCTTCCTTAAATATTTTTTGTGCTTTATTATGCATTTGATGGTTACAAGATATACATGGGTTGATACAAAAATAATAATGCAAAAAGGTGCTTAAAGGTTATGGATCTCTTGAAAAACACAACAATGGGAAACATTGATGAATGTCACAGACGGGTTCGATCATTGTTGCAAGTCAAACACTTCTTCGAATTCCTCTGAAGTTGGACTAGTGCCCAAGACGCAACAGGCATTTCCCCTCTGAATCGCAACACTGAGGCGCTGGAACAAGAAACTTTTTGCTCTCTGGTCTTTTGTAGCGCTGATCAATTTATCCCCCAATTCCTTCAGGAACTTCAATGCACATTTTCCCCACGAACCGAGGGTCTCCGAGCCGATCGGAACAAAGCTGTAGCAGTGTGCTAGACCTCTGTATTTAATAATTTTCTGTGATTCCCTGAAAGAAGCAGCACCACCGCTTTCACGTGTGCTGTAGTGGAGGTAGGTACTGGCCAGTGTGGCAGCGCACGTGTAGTCCCATACCACTTGCTTACCATCCTTCCAAGGTAGCAAGGTGACCCCATCAGGGCGCTTCTGAGGGTCGTTAGGTCTGGATAAGTGTGGTTCTCTTTGTGCCGGGCAGCGGGCTGTGGCGAGGCTCCTCTTGATGATGTCGTTGACTTCTTCATGTCTTGCAATTTTACCCTGTGATTTACGACATACCAGACCATGACGACCATATTGGTCTGCCATCGCAGTTCCGCAGATGCACCTATGTTCGGTGAGGATGGGGGCGGCAAGGCGAAGGGCAACTCCAATGCGGAGAGCGTCATGACCGAGGCGAGTTCCCAGGGCTGCATTGGGCACAGCAAATAAAAAATCCCCGGCGTGGGGTGTTGTTACCGCTAGGAGGCGGGCTTTGTTTTCAGCATCAGCGTTGTCAATCATTGCTGTGACAGTCTTTTCCATTATGGGGCTATCCCAGTGGGCCTGCTTGTGGTCTTTTGGGACTTGTGGTCGGGGTTGAGGGTGTGCAATGGTGTCCCATTGTCTGGCTGCTTCGATGAACGTTTGATCATGAGTTCCCGCTGTCTCTCTCATACGCTCTGGTAGGATCTGCCCTACCAATTCGTTGGCTGCTGTACATGAGGATAAGAATGCTGGAAGTGCTACCTCAGTTGCCTTTCGTATGCCTATCCCTCCAAATCTCACTATATATATATATATATATATATATATATATATATATATATATATATATATATATATATATATATATATATATATATATATATATATATATATATATATATATATATATATATATATATATATATATATATATATATATATATATATATATATATATTATTGAAATTTGGTCTGCTTTATTGATTAACGTTTATTGTAATTTACGCTGCTATAAACGACTTGAATAATTACGGTACCAATATATATATATATATATATATATATATATATATATATATATATATATATATATATATATATATATATATATATATATATATATACATATATATATATATATATATATATATATATATATATATATATATATATATATATATATATATATATATATATATATATATATATATATATATATATATATATATATATATAGGAAGGGAGTACCACCTCTAGCTGGAAGAAGGGGGACCCATAGCCTCGGAGGAAACCACGCATAACGCATTAGAGGGAATGTTTAGATCCCCTCCAATACAGTTTCTGTGTGCTTTTCTCCTACCACCCCCTTCCTTAAATATTTTTTGTGCTTTATTATGCATTTGATGGTTACAAGATATACATGGGTTGATACAAAAATAATAATGCAAAAAGGTGCTTAAAGGTTATGGATCTCTTGAAAAACACAACAATGGGAAACATTGATGAATGTCACAGACGGGTTCGATCATTGTTGCAAGTCAAACACTTCTTCGAATTCCTCTGAAGTTGGACTAGTGCCCAAGACGCAACAGGCATTTCCCCTCTGAATCGCAACACTGAGGCGCTGGAACAAGAAACTTTTTGCTCTCTGGTCTTTTGTAGCGCTGATCAATTTATCCCCCAATTCCTTCAGGAACTTCAATGCACATTTTCCCCACGAACCGAGGGTCTCCGAGCCGATCGGAACAAAGCTGTAGCAGTGTGCTAGACCTCTGTATTTAATAATTTTCTGTGATTCCCTGAAAGAAGCAGCACCACCGCTTTCACGTGTGCTGTAGTGGAGGTAGGTACTGGCCAGTGTGGCAGCGCACGTGTAGTCCCATACCACTTGCTTACCATCCTTCCAAGGTAGCAAGGTGACCCCATCAGGGCGCTTCTGAGGGTCGTTAGGTCTGGATAAGTGTGGTTCTCTTTGTGCCGGGCAGCGGGCTGTGGCGAGGCTCCTCTCCTCTCCTCTCCTCTCTCTCCATATATATATATAT
The DNA here is from genome assembly GCF_040958095.1 of Procambarus clarkii. Classification (NCBI taxonomy): domain Eukaryota; kingdom Metazoa; phylum Arthropoda; class Malacostraca; order Decapoda; family Cambaridae; genus Procambarus; species Procambarus clarkii. The sequence continues at coordinate 41,038,929 of NC_091182.1, forward strand.
ATATATATATATATATATATATATATATATATATATATATATATATATATATATATATATATATATATATATATATATATATATATATATATATATATATTTCTTCTGCTGTAAACAACCTTAGAGGTCCTTCTGACCCACAGACCATTCATCCAGCTCTCAACCTTCCTCCACGTGAGCTCGCATACACACACACACACCCACACACACACTCCTTTTCAGGCAAGTAATTCATTTAAATTCTGGAAACGCGGTGCTAACACGAGCCTTTTTTTTATCCGCTCTACGCTTCGTTCCTGCTATTAAGAGCCTTCGTAAGCACCCGCCTGTACAGGCCTTTTGTACGTGTGTGTGTATTTAAACCCCTTTTTTGCGGGTTACGTGGAAATACCCGTAATGTATTAGTGTGTAGCTGAGTACATGTTGAGTTCACTCGTAAGAATGTAGCTGAGTACATGTTGAGTTCACTCGTAAGAATGTAGCTGAGTACATGTTGAGTTCACTCGTAAGAATGTAGCTGAGTACATGTTGAGTTCACTCGTAAGAAAGATTTTCTTAGAAGAATGTTATGTGGTGAGTCATTATTTTATTCAGGTTTGAGGGTAAGTAAAAATATATATTTTTGTTGTGTATTAAACCGGGGTCGTTCTTTGGCATTTTGTATTTTGACCTCAATAGGAAAATATTTTAAAATCAAAATTTTTACCTTATATATATGTGTTTAGACCTCGAAAGAACACTGAAACTAAGAGAGTGCTTGAATGCTTTCGTGTATATTAAGTTCTTTTTCAAAATCTGCTTTCAGTCGTCTGAACATGTGTTGTCAATTTTGAGAAACACTCTATCCCTATTTCATCTATTTAAATAGTTTTGTCGTCGTCTATGTGTACGAGTGAAGGAGAGGGAGCATATTGAAGTGCATACAGAGGGTCCAAAATGGCCCCTCTGTATATCATTTATTTTCTTCTCCGAGGTTAAGGGTCCTCACAAATCCAACGAGAAGAGATATCTGTAACGCTCTCTCTCTCTCCCTCTCGAGTGTCTTGTGGTTTGGGGCATGTGTCTGTTCCACACACTCGCCAATACGAAATCCCCAACATGGGGAGCACATAATAATTGTGAAGCGAGCATCCTCGCTAAATGGTTTCCCCAGCAATGTTGCAGCCGCATACATGCATGACTATGCATCACTAGTCTGTATACGGCCACTGTATACACACGAGTGATATACATACACACTTATCTAATGCAAAGTTTAAATCCTTGGGTTTTAACTTTGAGTTAATATTTTTTTGTAATAATCAGCTGCATATTCCTCCCAAATTTATCTAAATGCAATGGCAAAAAATATAGCACACAATAAAACTGAACAACGGAGAATAAAAACAAAGTTAATAACGATTAATATCTCACTGATTCGTGTATAAATAAGATGGAACCAAAGAGGACATAAATCAACCTGAAATAAAAGTCTGTTCGTTTCTGATATTTGAAGGATAATATATTTTCTCCGTAAAACTTATAGAGAAAAAGTTTCATGTTTTTTCTTTGAGAATTTCAGCAACATGGTGTTTGAGTTCTGAGTTTTTTCTTTTGTTTGATCTGTGTTAGTTGAGCTCCGGGTTGTGAGGCACTCTGGCACCATTACTCATGAATATGGTGACACCTGCACGATGAGTGATGAGTACAGCTGCTCACACACGATGAGTGAAGAGTACAGCTGCTCACACACGATGAGTGAAGAGTACAGCTGCTCACACACGATGAGTGATGAGGACAGCTGCTCACACACGATGAGTGAAGAGTACAGCTGCTCACACACGATGAGTGAAGAGTACAGCTGCTCACACACGATGAGTGAAGAGTACAGCTGCTCACACACGATGAGTGAAGAGTACAGCTGCTCACACACGATGAGTGATGAGTACAGCTGCTCACACACGATGAGTGAAGAGTACAGCTGCTCACACACGATGAGTGATGAGTACAGCTGCTCACACACGATGAGTGAAGAGTACAGCTGCTCACACACGATGAGTGAAGAGTACAGCTGCTCACACACGATAAGTGAACAGTACAGCTGCTCACAAGTACTGAGGGAACTGCTTGATGAGTGCAGAATACAGTTGTTCTCTTCAAATAACTACTAAGATAACTGACCTACGATAAGTTATCCCTTGTTACGAGATTATAACAATCTCGTTTCAATACAGATTGTAACGATTGATTGTACTCTATTGTAGAGATTGCTTCAATACGGATTGTAACGATTGGTTCAGTACGGATTGTAACGATTGGTTCAGTACGGATTGTAACGATTGGTTCAATACGGATTGTGACGATTGGTTCAATACGGATTGTAATGATTGGTTCAATATGGATTGTAACGATTGGTTCAATACGGATTGTAACGATTGGTTCAATACGGATTGTGACGATTGGTTCAATACGGATTGTAACGATTGGTTCAATACGGATTGTAACGATTGGTTCAATACGGATTGTAACGATTGGTTCAGTACGGATTGTAACGATTGGTTCAATACAGATTGCAATAATTGGTTCAATACGGATTGTAACAATTTATTGCATTGTATAGATTGTTTAAATACAAATTGCAATAATCTGTATTATGTTATCCCCTTCAATCCTAAGGATTGGAAATTGTAAGATTCTCCAATCCCAGGATTGGAGAGTGTAACAGAGTAGATGGTTACTGGTGGACTTGTTGCCTCCTCACCTCCTCTCTCATTCCCCAGGCTTCGACCCCCGCCCCTCTCAGAGCACAACCTCCCTCTCGTATTCCAGCCTCCAACCCTCCCCCTCTCACCATCCCCTCTCTGTTCTACCCTTTTCCCTTATTCCCATTACCTCTACTCTTCCTCCTTCCATTCCTGCTGCCTTTCTCAGGCTATAACTCACCCCTCTCTACACCCTTTCCCTCCTCCCATAAACCCTTCAAGGGGATCTTAGTCCAATGGCAGCCTGCCCACACCCTTCCCCCCTTACCTGTAGCCATTTATCACCCCTTTGTTTATGTCTTGATTTGTTTGTGTTTGTGTGTGGAGCCTTTTTTTTTGGGGGGGGGAGAGGGGGGGGTGTACTCACTTAGTTGTGCATGAAGCGGTTGAGCTCTGGCTCTTTGGTTCCGCGTCTCAACCGTCAGTCAACTGGTGTACAGGTTCCTGAGACTACTGGGCTCTATCATATCTACACTTGAAACTGTGTATGGAGTCAGCCTCTACTACATCACTGACTGATACATTCCATCTGTTTGCTACTCTGACACTGAAAACATTCTTTCTAATGTCTCTGTGGCTCATGTGGTTACTAAGTTCCCACCTGTGTTCCCTTGTTCGTGTCCCACCCATGTTAAATTAGCTTGTCATTGTCCACCCTGTCAATTCCCTTGAAAAATTTGCAAGTGGTGATTATGTCTCTCCTTACTCTTCTGTCTTCCAAGGATATGAGGCATAGCGCTTGAGATGAGGTTATCTTGAGATGTTTTCGGGGCTTAGCGTCCCCGCGGCCCGGTCCTCGACCAGGCCTCATTTTTGTTACACATCCCCAGGAAGCAGCCCGTAGCAGCGGTCTAACTCCCAGGAACCTATTTACTGCCTGATAACAGGGTCATCAGGGTGAAAGAAACTCTGCCCATTTGTTTCCGCCTCCACCGGGGATCGAACCCGGAACCTCAGGACTACGAATCCAAAGCGCTGTCCACTCAGCTGTCAGATCCCTGTCTGTCTGTCCGGGTGACCTTACCAAAGCTTTTTCAACAAGGCTAACTGTAATAACTCAAACCCGTTAACGTCTTGGACTAAATACTCACACACTTTACGTTACAAGTTTAAGCACATTTCTACTTCGTCCACCAAACTGAATATTATCATATAGTTAATCATGCACAAACAAACTATACACGCACAAACACACAATAACTGAAATAAGTTATTTATAGGCCTGTGTCAGTTTTTTCTTTAACAGTCATTCTCTTTCCTTAATTATTACAATTTACTTCATTGCAATTCTTATATCAATCAAAACAGTTGACAGTTGGTTATGATTGTGTATTGTTTTCATGAGGCATAAACCATTTGGTGTTGGTGGTGTTGGTGAAGTGTTGGTGTGACATTGTCCAGGTGTAGGAGCCAGCCTTTGTGGTGGTGTTGGTGAAGTGTTGGTGTGACATTGTCCAGGTGTAGGAGCCAGCCTTTGTGGTGGTGTTGGTGAAGTGTTGGTGTGACATTGTCCAGGTGTAGGACCCAGCCTTTGTGGTGGTGTTGGTGAAGTGTTGGTGTGACATTGTCCAGGTGTAGGACCCAGCCTTTGTGGTGGTGTTGGTGAAGTGTTGGTGTGACATTGTCCAGGTGTAGGAGCCAGCCTTTGTGGTGGTGTTGGTGAAGTGTTGGTGTGACATTGTCCAGGTGTAGGAGCCAGCCTTTGTGGTGGTGTTGGTGAAGTGTTGGTGTGACATTGTCCAGCTATAGGAGCCAGCCTTTGTGGTGGTGTTGGTGAAGTGTTGGTGTGACATTGTCCAGGTGTAGGAGCCAGCCTTTGTGGTGGTGTTGGTGAAGTGTTGGTGTGACATTGTCCAGGTGTAGGACCCTGCCTTTGTGGTGGTGTTGGTGAAGTGTTGGTGTGACATTGTCCAGGTGTAGGAGCCAGCCTTTGTGGTGGTGTTGGTGAAGTGTTGGTGTGATATTGTCCAGCTGTAGGAGCCAGCCTTTGTGGTGGTGTTGGTGAAGTGTTGGTGTGACATTGTCCAGCTGTAGGACCCTGCCTTTGTGGTGGTGTTGGTGAAGTGTTGGTGTGACATTGTCCAGCTGTAGGAGCCAGCCTTTGTGGTGGTGTTGGTGAAGTGTTGGTGTGACATTGTCCAGCTGTAGGAGCCAGCCTTTGTGGTGGTGTTGGTGAAGTGTTGGTGTGACATTGTCCAGGTGTAGGAGCCAGCCTTTGTGGTGGTGTTGGTGAAGTGTTGGTGTGACATTGTCCAGGTGTAGGAGCCAGCCTTTGTGGTGGTGTTGGTGAAGTGTTGGTGTGACATTGTCCAGCTGTAGGACCCAGCCTTTGTGGTGGTGTTGGTGAAGTGTTGGTGTGACATTGTCCAGGTGTAGGAGCCAGCCTTTGTGGTGGTGATCCTGGACGGGTCCCGCCACCCGGGCCAAACCTCAACACTTCCAAGCTAACTATATTTCCTTCATCTCTGATAGCCATCTAGCCCATCACTCTTTACACAGATTAAACCATCTTTTATAGACCTTAGTCGTGTTGCTTGGTGCTTTTCCTGATTGTTTCCTCTGCCTAATAGATATTTCCAGAGGAAAGATGAGTAAGATTATTATTGTGGTGGTGGTGTTAGTGGTGGGGATGATGGGAAAATGTGCCCAGTGGCAAATGGCGGGGGAATCTTAGAGCAGGAACCAACTGCTCCAGCTGCGGCAGTAGGTGAAGGACTACCAAGAGGACAACACTGGAGTAGGAGGCCAGGCGCGGCAGGTGGCTGTCGATCTTAACCTGCTCCCACCTCTGCCCACTTGTGACCCTTCACTCCTACAGGATCAACGGCTAGACTCCCTCCTGGACCACCTGCCTCTAGTGGGCACACACCGGCGGCAACAACACACACGCATGCAGGTGGAGGGCCTCAAGGCCTTCCTGCTGCAGGTGGGAGAGGAGCCCAAGACCCAGCCTCCCGAAGGATGGTTCACCTGGTAAATAGCAGTGATTTTCGTCTCTGTGCTTCTCTATCTGTGCCTTAACAGTGGGTCAGGCGTACACTCTACGCCCACTCTAGTAGGGAGTACTACTTCCGCGGAGCTAAATCTCTCTCCCACCAAGCCTCATCACACACCCTCACATACCGTTAAAACCCGAAAACACACCGGTGCTACACCAACAACAACAACAAAAGCAACAACAACAACAGCAACAACAAAAGCAACAACAACAACAACAACAACAACACCAACAACAACAACAACAACAACAACAAGGACAAACAAAGGCATAAACCAAAAGATTAGGTCGTGGATAACCTGCCCCAGAAAGTTTTAGGGAGCAATTATTGGCCTTAAAGGAAAAAGAATCTAGGATCTTGAGGTCCAATTCAACGTATTTATCTGGCTCAATTGGTGTGAAGGGAGAGCAGAGATCTATGGGTATGATGCGGCAAACATCGAGAGGTGCGAAGACGCCCTCCTCCAGATAATGAAGAGCGGCGCAAAATGAGACAAGGCCTACCTCGGACAACGGGAGTGGTAGTCCCGTTGTTGACAGCGGGAGTGGTAGTCCCGTTGTTGACAGCGGGAGTGGTAGTCCCGTTGTTGACAGCGGGAGTGGTAGTCCCGTTGTTGACAGCGGGAGTGGTAGTCCCGTTGTTGACAGCGGGAGTGGTAGTCCCGTTGTTGACAGCGGGAGTGGTAGTCCCGTTGTTGACAGCGGGAGTGGTAGTCCCGTTGTTGACAGCGGGAGTGGTAGTCCCGTTGTTGACAGCGGGAGTGGTAGTCCCGTTGTTGACAACGGGAGTGGTAGTCCCGTTGTTGACAGCGGGAGTGGTGTGTGTGTGTGTGTGTGTACACTTTGTTGTGTTTGCGGGGGTTGAACTCTGGCTCTTTGGTCCCGCCTCTTAACTGTCAATCAACAGGTGTACAGATTCCTGAGCCTACTGGGCTCTATCATACCCATATTTCAAACTGTGTATGGAGTCAGCCTCCACCACATCACTGCCTAATGCATTCCACCTGTTAACTACTCTGTCAAAATCAAGATATGACTTACATATCAAGAAAACTGTAGGGGGGGGTTTGGGTAAAATGTCACCCATCGCTGTTTTCACTAATTGGCATATTTTCTGTATAAAAATTCGTAATTTCAAACCCCAAATATATGCAGTGAGCCAGAATTCGTCTCGTGAATTACACTCGTGTAAGATTTGCGATATTTCCAATATTTTGAAAATTGTAAGGGAAGGGGGGGGGGGGGTGGTTTGGGCGATATCACATATCGCCGTTTTCTCTAATTAGCATAATTTCGGTTTAAAAAAGTCGTAATTTCAATCTCCAAATATGTGCAGCGAGCCAAAATTCGGCTCAAAAATAACGCACATGGGTCGGATATGCGATATGTCCGATATTTTGAAAACTGTATGTGAGTTTGGGCAAAATGGGACCCATGGCCGTTTTCACTAACTGGTAAATTTTCGGTATAAGAAGTGGTAATTTCAAACTCTAAATATGTACAGTGAGCCAGAATTCGGCTCAAAAATAACGTTCATGAGTCGGATATGCGATATTTTTTATATTTTGAAAACTGTAAGGGAGGTTTGGGTAAAATGTGACCCATCGCCGTTTTCACTAATTAGCATAGTTCCAAACTCTATATATGTGCAGTGCGCGAGAATTCTGCTGAAAAAATAACGCTCTTGAGTCAGATATGCGATATTTCTGATATTTTGAAAACTGTAGAGGGGTTTGGGCAAAACGTGACCCCATCGCTGTTTTCACTAATTGGCATATTTTCAGTATAAAAAGTCGTAATTTCGTACTCCAAAAATGTGCTGTGCGCCAGAATTCGGCTGAAAAATAAAGTTCCAGCGTCTTATGAACGACGCTGCAATCGTCGAGACCAGACCCAAAAATGAGTCCATTTTCCCCTCACATAGTATGGCTATACCGGTACACATTATTCCTAAAATTCTCCAGGTGAGAAGGTACTACTTTGCTTGGCGGAGTATTACTGGTAACTCGCGGCCTCCCAGATATCAGCTGTAGATTTATTCCAATAAATATTGTCCACTATGTCCACCCACAATTTATAATTGAAAGTAACCTCCACAGGAGGTAAGGTTATCTTGAGGTTATCTTCAGATGATTTCGGGGCTTTAGTGTCCCCGGGGCCCGGTCCTCGACCAGGCCTCCACCCCCAGGAAGCAGCCCGTGACAGCTGACTAACTCCCAGGTACCTATTTACTGCTAGGTAACAGGGGCATTCAGGGTGAAAGAAACTTTGCTCATTTGTTTCTGCCTGGTGCTGGAATCGAACCCGCGCCACAGAATTACGAGTACTGCGCGCTATCCACCAGGCTACCAGCCCCCTCTGTGTGTGTGTGTGTGTGTGTGTGTGTGTGTGTGTGTGTGTGTGTGTGTGTGTGTGTGTGTGTGTGTGTGTGTGTGTGTGTGTGTGTGTGTGTGTGTATAATATGAGAATTATATGAGTTACTCATCTTGCTACACCTAAACTCACCGAGAAATATTAATCTCATAAGTTCACCTCTCATCCAGCTCCAAATATCTGCGACAAGTGTCTTCAGTACCAAGATGTTTTCTCTGCCAAATCTGTGACAGTTGTCAGGTAAATTGGCTTTGTTTACCATCTGTGAGGATTGCAATGCTTATTGCAGCGTGGCTTCTCATTGCAACTCTTAGAGCCCTCCACCTCTTACTCACATGACCCTTACTCACCTCACTCATGCCCCTCACTCACATACTTCACTCACAACACTACTTCTATCCCGTTCTTCACACCTTTCATGTATATCATTCTCTTATACGCCTCTTTCACACAACTTTGGCATGCTCCACCTTTCCTTGCTTACACCCTTCCCTCACACCTCTCCCTCACACCCTTCCATCAGACCACTCCTCCCTCACACCCTTCCCTCACACCTCTCCCTCACACCCTTCCATCAGACCACTCCTCCCTCACACCCTTCCCTCACACCTCTCCCTCACACCCTTCCATCAGAACACTCCTCCCTCACACCTCTCCCTCACACCCTTCCCTCACACCCTTCCATCAGAACACTCCTCCCTCACACCTCCCTCACACCCTTCCATCAGAACACTCCTCCCTCACACCTCTCCCTCACACCCTTCCCTCACACCCTTCCATCAGACCACTCCTCCCTCACACCTCTCCCTCACACCTTTCCATCAGAACACTCCTCCCTCACACCCTTCCCTCACACCTCTCCCTCACACCCTTCCATCAGACCACTCCTCCCTCACACCCTTCCCTCACACCCTTCCATCAGACCACTCCTCCCTCACACCCTTCCCTCACACCTCTCCCTCACACCCTTCCATCAGACCACTCCTCCCTCACACCCTTCCCTCACACCCTTCCATCAGAACACTCCTCCCTCACACCCTTCCCTCACACCTCTCCCTCACACCCTTCCATCAGACCACTCCTCCCTCACACCCTTCCCTCACACCCTTCCATCAGAACACTCCTCCCTCACACCCTTCCCTCACACCTCTCCCTCACACCCTTCCATCAGACCACTCCTCCCTCACACCCTTCCCTCACACCCTTCCATCAGAACACTCCTCCCTCACACCCTTCCCTCACACCTCTCCCTCACACCCTTCCATCAGACCACTCCTCCCTCACACCTCTCCCTCACACCCTTCCATCAGACCACTCCTCCCTCACACCCTTCCCTCACACCTCTCCCTCACACCCTTCCACCAGACCACTCCTCCCTCACACCCTTCCCTCACACCCTTCCATCAGAACACTCCTCCCTCACACCCTTCCCTCACACCTCTCCCTCACACCCTTCCATCAGACCACTCCTCCCTCACACCCTTCCCTCACACCCTTCCATCAGAACACTCCTCCCTCACACCCTTCCCTCACACCCTTCCATCAGACCACTCCTCCCTCACACCCTTCCCTCACACCCTTCCATCAGACCACTCCTCCCTCACACCGTCCCATTCACCATCCTAACACGGAACAGCGACAACAAAACTACGTCAATATTTACCCTTATGAACGCGCCACATCTGAAAGCTGCTAATTGCTTCAATATTCGAACTCCTTAGCTCGAAAAAATATATCGTCCTCGGCTTTCACTTTAAACATGCAGAGGAACTTAAACATTCAACTTTACACTTTAAACATACGAGGAGTCACTTTCTTTCACTTTCACTTTAAATAAACGAAGAATAGCTAGTTCCCTTAGCTGTTCCTCGTATCTCATACCTCTCAATTCTGGCACTAGTCTGGTGGCATAACTCAGAATCTTCTCTAACTTTGCCTTGTGTTTAACTAGTTATGAACTCCAGCCTGGAGCTGCATATTCATGGATTGGTCTGACATACGTGGTATACAAGGTCCTGGACGATTCCTTACACAAGTTTCTGAAGGCAGCTCATATGTTGGTCAATCTAACACATACCGCTGATGATATCCTTTTGATGTTGGCCTCTGGGTACAAGTTCGGTGTGATATCAACCTCCAAATCTTCCTCTTCATTTGACTCTTGCAGGATTTCACCTCCCAGATGACAAGTGAGCGGAGCCGGTCGGCCGAGCGGACAGCACGCTGGACTTGTGATCCTGCGGTCCTGGGTTCGATCCCAGGCGTCGGCGAGAAACAATGGGCAGAGTTTCTTTCACCCTGATGCCCCTGTTACCTAGCAGTAAAATAGGTACCTGGGTGTTAGTCAGCTGTCACGGGCTGCTTCCTGGGGGTGGAGGCCTGGTCGAGGACCGGACCGCGGGGACACTAAAGCCCCGAAATTATCTCAAGATAACCTCAAGAAGATGATACCTAATGATCAGCCTCCTTCTCCCTTCGCCTAATTTCATTATTTTACACTTTCCTGAGTTAAACTTTAGCAGCCATTTTCTAAACCATTCCTCCAGTTTGTCCAGGTCGTCCTGTAGTCTCTGTCTATCTTCATTCGTCTTGATTCTTCTAGTAATTTTTGCATCTCGCTGTTTCCTGTTGCTTAGATACTCCCACATCCACCGTAGCTCCTCATCTTTTACGCCTGCCCGTTTCTCC